>NC_091283.1:819774638-820074638 GCF_032444005.1 Ranitomeya imitator
AAAAAAAGTTATAGCTCTCAGAATAAAGCGATGCAAAAATAATTATTTTTTCTATAAATACCGTATATACTCGAGTATAAGCCGAGATTTTCAGCCCAAATTTTTGGGCTGAAAGTGCCCCTCTCGGCTTATACTCGAGTCACGGTAGCGGTGGGGTCGGTGGGTGAGGGGGAGAGGGCGCTGAGGCATACTTACCTAGTCGCAGCGACCCTGGCGCTTCCCCTGCCGTCCCACGGTCTTCTGTGCTGCAGCTTCTTCCCCTCTTCAGCGGTCACGTGGGACCGCTCATTAGAGAAATGAATAGGCGGCTCCACCTCCCATAGGGGTGGAGCCGCCTATTCATTTCTCTAATCAGCGGTGCCGGTGACCGCTGATAGAGGAAGAGGCTGCGGCACAGAAGACCTTGGGACGGCAGGGGGAGCCGGACGTCGGGACCAGGTAAGTATGTAATATTCACCTGTCCGCGTTCCAGCTGCCGGGCGCCGCTCCATCTTCCCGGCACAGATTTATACCGAGCATCTATGGGGCAGTATGAACGGTGCAGAGCACTATATGGGGCAGATATGGAGCAATATGAACAGTGCAGAGCACTATATGGGGCAGATATGGGGCAATATGAACAGTGCAGAGCACTATATGGGGCAGATATGGGGCAATATGAACGGTGCAGAGCACTATATGGGGCAGATATGGGGCAATATGAACAGTGCAGAGCACTATATGGGGCAGATATGGGGCAATATGAACAGTGCAGAGCACTATATGGGGCAGATATGGGGCAATATGAACGGTGCAGAGCACTATATGGGGCAGATATGGGGCAATATGAACGGTGCAGAGCACTATATGGTATTGATCTCTTAACCCCTTCCCGACCCATGACGCCACGTAGGCGTCATGAAAGTCGGTGCCATTCCGACCCATGACGCCTATGTGGCGTCATGGAAAGATCGCGTCCCTGCAGGCCGGGTGAAAGGGTTAACTCCCATTTCACCCGATCTGCAGGGACAGGGGGAGTGGTAGTTTAGCCCGGGGGGGTGGCTTCACCCCCTCGTGACTACGATCGCTCTTATTGGCTGTTGAAAGTGAAACTGCCAATCAGAGCGATTTGTAATATTTCACACATTATGACGGGTGAAATATTACAATCCAGCCATGGCCGATGCTGCAATATCATCGGCCATGGCTGGAAATACTAGTGTGCCCCCACCCCACCCCACCGATCGCCCCCCCAGCCCCCCGATCTGGCCGGTACACTGCTGCGGATTTGGCTGCGGATTGGCCGCTGCGGATTCGCAGCAGTGTTCCATCAGGTGTACAGTACCATGTAAACATATGAAAAACCAAATCCGCTGTGCCCATGGTGCAGAAAATACAGCGCGGAAACGCTGCGTTGTATTTTCCGGAGCATGTCAATTCTTTGTGCGGATTCCACAGCGTTTTACACCTGTTCCTCAATAGGAATCCGCAGGTGAAATCCGCACAAAAAACACTGGAAATCCGCGGAAAATCCGCAGGTAAAACGCAGTGCCTTTTACCCGCGGATTTTTAAAAAATGGTGCGGAAATATCTCACACGAATCCGCAACGTGGGCACATAGCCTTAGGGTTAGGGTTGGAATTAGGGTTGTGATTAGGGTTGTGATTAAGGTTATGGCTACAGTTGGGATTAGAGTTAGGGGTGTGGGGGGGTTAGTGTTGGAGGTAGAATTGAGGGGTTACCACTGTTTAGGCACATCAGGGGTCTCCAAACGCAACATGGCGCCACCATTGATTCCAGCCAATCTCGTATTCAAAAAGTCAAATGGTGCTCCCTCACTTCCGAGCCCTGACGTGTGCTCAAACAGTGGTTTACCCCCACATATGGGGTACCAGCATACTCAGGATAAACTGCGCAACAATTACTGGGGTCCAATTTCTCCTGTTACCCTTGTGAATCTAAAAAAATGCTTGCTAAAACAAAATTTTTGAGGAAAGAAAAATGATTTTTTATTTTCACGGCTCTGCGTTGTAAACGTCTGTGAAGCACTTGGGGGTTCAAAGTGCTCACCACATATCTAGATAAGTTAATTGGGGGGTCTAGTTTCTAAAATGGGGTCACTTGTGGGGGGTTTCTACTGTTTAGGCACACCAGGGGCTCTGCAAACGCAATGTGACGCCCGCAGACCATTCCATCAAAGTCTGCATTTCAAAAGTCACTACTTCCCTTCTGAGCCCCGACGTGTGCCCAAACAGTGGTTTACCCCCAAACATGGGGTATCAGCGTACTCAGGAGAAACTGGACAACAACTTTTGGGGTCCAATTTCTCCTGTAACCCTTGGGAAAATAAAAAATTCTGGGCTAAATAATTATTTTTGAGGAAAGAAAACGTATTTATTATTTTCACGGCTCTGCATTATAAACTTCTATGAAGCACTTGGGGGTTCAAAGTGCTCACCACACATCTAGATAAGTTCCTTTCGGGGTCTAGTTTCCAAAATGGGGTCACTTGTGGGGGGTTTCTACTGTTTAGGCACATCAGGGGCTCTGCAAACGCAACGTGACGCCCGCAGAGCATTCCATCAAAGTCTGCATTTCAAAACGTCACTACTTCAATTCCGAGCCCCGGCATGTGCCCAAACAGTAGTTTACCCCCACATATGGGGTATCACCGTACTCAGGAGAAACTGGACAACAAATATTGGGGTCAAATTTCTCCTGTTACCCTTGGGAAATTTAAAAAATTCTGGGCTAAATAATTATTTTTGAGGAAAGAAAACGTATTTATTATTTTCACGGCTCTGCATTATAAACTTCTATGAAGCACTTGGGGGTTCAAAGTGCTCTCCACACATCTAGATAAGTTCCTTTGGGGGTCTAGTTTCCAAAATGGGGTCACTTGTGGGGGGTTTCTACTGTTAAGCCACATCAGGGGCTCTGCAAACGCAACGTGACGCCCACAGAGCATTCCATCAAAGTCTGCATTTCAAAACGTCACTACTTCACTTCCGAGCCCCGGCATGTGCCTAAACACTGATTTACCCCCACATATGGGGTATCAGCGTACTCAGGAGAAACTGGACAACAAATTTTGGGGTCAAATTTCTCCTGTTACCCTTGGGAAAATACAAAATTGCAGGCTAAAAGATCATTTTTGAGAAAATATTTTTTTTTTTTTTTTTTCATGGCTCTGCATTATAAACTTCTGTGAAGCACCTGGGGGTTTAAAGTGCTCAATATGCATTTAGATAAGTTCCTTGGGGGGTCTAGTTTCCAAAATGGGGTCATTTCTGGGGGATCTCCAATGTTTAGGCACACAGGGGCTCTCCAAACGTGACATGGTGTCCGCTAATGACTGGAGCTAATTTTCCATTTAAAAAGCCAAATGGCGTGCCATCCCTTCCGAGCCCTGCCGTGCGCCCAAACAGTGGTTTACCCCCACATATGGGGTATCAGCCTACTCAGGACAAACTGGACAACAATATTTGAGGTCCAATTTCTCCTAATATCCTTGGCAAAATAGGAAATTCCAGGCTAAAAAATCATTTTTTAGGAAAGAAAAATTATTTTTTATTTTCATGGCTCTGCATTATAAACTTCTGTGAAGCACCTGGGGGTTTAAAGTGCTCAATATGCATTTAGATAAGTTCCTTGGGGGGTCTAGTTTCCAAAATGGGGTCACTTGTGGGGGAGCTCCAATGTTTAGGCACACAGGGGCTCTCCAAACGCGACATGGTGTCCGCTAACAATTGGACCTAATTTTCCATTCAAAAAGTCAAATGGCGCGCCTTCCCTTCCGAGCCCTGCCGAGTGCCCAAACAGTGGTTTACCCCCACATATGAGGTATCGGCATACTCGGGAGAAATTGCCCAACAAATTTTATGATCCATTTTATCCTATTGCCCATGTGAAAATGAAAAAATTGAGGCGAAAATAATTTTTTTGTGAAAAAAAAGTACTTTTTCATTTTTACAGATCAATTTGTGAAGCACCTGAGGGTTTAAAGTGCTCACTAGGCATCTAAATAAGTTCCTTGGGGGGTCTAGTTTCCAAAATGGGGTCACTTGTGGGGGAGCGCCAATGTTTAGGCACACAGGAGCTATCCAAACGCGACATGGTGTCCGCTAACGATGGAAATAATTTTTCATTCAAAAAGTCAAATGGCGCTCCTTCCCTTCCGAGCCTTACCATGGGCCCAAACAGTGGTTTACCCCCACATGTGAGGTATTGGTGTACTGAGGAGAAATTGCCCAACATATTTTAGGATCCATTTTATCCTGTTGCCCATGTGAAAATGAAAAAATTGAGGCTAAAAGAATTTTTTGTGAAAAAAAAGTACTTTTTCATTTTTACGGATCAATTTGTGAAGCACCTGGGGGTTCAAAGTGCTCACTATGCATCTAGATAAGTTCCTTGGGGTGTCTTGTTTCCAAAATGGGGTCACTTGTGGGGGAGCTCCAATTTTTAGGCACACGGGGGCTCTCCAAACGTGACATGGTGTCCGCTAAAGAGTGGAGCCAATTTTTGATTCAAAAAGTCAAATGGCGCTCCTTCCCTTCCAAGCCCTGCCGTGTGCCCAAACAGTGGTTTACCCCCACATATGAGGTATCAGCGTACTCAGGACAAATTGGACAACAACTTTCGTGGTTCAGTTTCTCCTTTTACCATTGGGAAAATAAAAAAATTGTTGCTAAAAGATAATTTTTGTGACTAAAAAGTTAAATGTTCATTTTTTCCTTCCATGTTGCTTCTGCTGCTGTGAAGCACCTGAAGGGTTAATAAACTTCTTGAATGTGGTTTTGAGTACCTTGAGGGGTGCATTTTTTAGAATGGTGTCACTTTTGGGTATTTTCAGCCATATAGACCCCTCAAACTGACTTCAAATGTGAGGTGGTCCCTAAAAAAATGGTTTTGTAAATTTCGTTGTAAAAATGAGAAATCGCTGGTCAAATTTTAACCCTTATAACTTCCTAACAAAAAAAAATTTTGTTTCCAAAATTGTGCTGATGTAAAGTAAACATGTGGGAAATGTTATTTATTAACTATTTTGTGTCACATATCTCTCTGGTTTAACAGAATAACAATTCAAAATGTGAAAATTGCGAAATTTTCAAAATTTTCACCAAATTTCCGTTTTTATCACAAATAAACGCATAATTTATTGACCTAAATTTACCACTAACATGAAGCCCAATATGTCACGAAAAAACAATCTCAGAACCGCTAGGATCCGTTGAAGCGTTCCTGAGTTATTACCTCATAAAGGGACACTGGTCAGAATTGCAAAAAACGGCAAGGTCTTTAAGGTCAAAATAGGCTGGGTCATGAAGGGGTTAAATATCAATATTAGGGGGGGTAATCTCAGCAAATGTTTAGCCCAAATAGAGACTAGATGGATCTGGACTCTTCAGACCATCAGTCCTAATGGGCTTAATGAGAATATCTCTTTTGTCCCATATCTGTGATGGGGTGTCCTCTGCTTCCCTTGGATGCGCACTTGTTTGGCTGTTTCTTGTTTTTAATTATTTTTATTCTTGCTCTCATGTAGATATTGTCATGCTTGGAGGATGTGTCCGTAGGATGGAGGTTTGGTTTGGTGACCATTGATGGATCTGCGTATTTCTTCTATCCACATCGAGTCCACACAAGGGAATCCTCGGCTATTTATGGACTAGCTTCTGGCCATATATGTTGTGTATTGCCTTGTTTTCCTTTGTCTGCTGTTTTTATATTGTTATGTTTATGTATTTTGTTTTTTATATATTGGAACTGTGCTTCTTTTGTCCTTATTGTCTTATGGCATATGTGTGTTGTTGTTTTTTTCTATGGGTTCACCTGTAGCCGTATATGGGCTGTTTGCCCTCTGTTATGCCCTCTTCCAATATGGCCGCGGTTGCTATGTGCATGCGCGGTCCCGAGGGTGTGCGGCGACCTTTTTTCCCCCCCTTTTTCCTTCCCCCCTCCCCCTTGTTTTATGGTTTCACTTACGGCCGTAAGACGGGCTGTCTGCCCTCTGCTATTTCCTTCTTTAATATGGCCGCGGCCTCTTCGCGCATGCGCTGTGCCGAGGGAGTGCGGCGGCCCGGCGTTTCCATGGCTATGTGGTGAGTGAGCACGTGGGGCCCCACGTGCTTCCTCCATGCTGGTGATGTGGGCGCCGGGTGCAGCCGCAGCGGCGACGGGCAGCGCATTATGGGGAATATACCGGATACTTCCGGTTCTACTGCCATAAAAGGATGACACTGTGCACATCTATCCACGCCCCCTGAGGAAGGAGCATTGCGCTCCGAAACGCGCGTCGGGTGTGCTCCTGGCTGCTGGCTGTGACACCATCAGGTAGCTATTTATCTATACACTGTTTACATTATTGTGCTACTAGGATGCGGTGGTTGGGGTTATGTATTCTACGTATGATTGATCATAGACCCCCTATTTTTTATCTTGCCGTACTGATGTTGCTGCAGCCAGTCAGCTTTGAGCCTGTGGGCATATGTACTACCATCTAGTGCGTATCCTGTTTCTCCCTGTGGTTTATGAACCTTTTCACAGTTTTATGTATGTATTTTTGTGCTAATAAAGTTATAGTTTTATGGGAATCTTTGACTGCAAGTTTGGGAGTTTCTTTACCAGATGGTTGGCAGTTGTTTCCTGACTACGGTCAGGATATACATGCATTGAGGCACACTGAGATATTGACCTATGGGTATTGACATATATAGGTGTCTCTGCATGACTATGTTTCTAACATTCCTTATTTAGAGCACTATATGGGGCAGATATGGGGCAATATGAACAGTGCAGAGCACTATATGGGGCAGATATAGGGCAATATGAACGGTGCAGAGCACTATATGGGGCAGATATGGAGCAATATGAACAGTGCAGAGCACTATATGGGGCAGATATGGGGCAATATGAACGGTGCAGAGCACTATATGGGGCAGATATGGGGCAATATGAACAGTGCAGAGCACTATATGGGGCAGATATGGAGCAATATGAACGGTGCAGAGCACTATATGGGGCAGATATGGAGCAATATGAACAGTGCAGAGCACTATATGGGGCAGATATGGGGCAATATGAACGGTGCAGAGCACTATATGGGGCAGATATGGGGCAATATGAACAGTGCAGAGCACTATATGGGGCAGATATGGAGCAATATGAACGGTGCAGAGCACTATATGGGGCAGATATGGAGCAATATGAACGGTGCAGAGCACTATATGGGGCAGATATGGAGCAATATGAACGGTGCAGAGCACTATATGGGGCAGATATGGAGCAATATGAACGGTGCAGAGCACTATATGGGGCAGATATGGGGCAATATGAACAGTGCAGAGCACTATATGGGGCAATATGAACAGTGCAGAGCACTATATGGGGCAGATATGGGGCAATATGAACAGTGCAGAGCACTATATGGGGCAGATATGGGGCAATATGAACAGTGCAGAGCACTATATGGGGCAGATATGGGGCAATATGAACAGTGCAGAGCACTATATGGGGCAGATATGGGGCAATATGAACGGTGCAGAGCACTATATGGCACAGCTATGGGGAAATATGAACGGTGCAGAGCACTATATGGCAGAGCTATGGGGAAATATGAACGGTGCAGAGCACTATATAGCAGAGCTATGGGGCAATAATGAACGGTGCAGAGCACTATATGGCACAGCTATGGGGAAATATGAACGGTGCAGAGCACTATATGGCACAGCTATGGGGAAATATGAACGGTGCAGAGCACTATATGGCACAGCTATGGGGAAATATGAACGGGGCAGAGCACTATATGGCACAGCTATGGGGCAATAATGATCTATTTTTAGTTTTGAAATTCACCGGTAAATGCTGCATTTCCACCCTAGGCTTATACTTGAGTCAATAAGTTTTCCCAGTTTTTTGTGGCACAATTAGGGGGGTCGGCTTATACTCGGATCGGCTTATACTCAAGTATATACGGTAGTTTTTATTGTGTAAAAGATCAACACAAAACAAAATATATAAATTGGGTATCACTGTAATTGTACTGACCCGAAGAATAAAGTTGCCTTACCAATTTTACAAGTAAAACAAAAAGCAATACCTGAATTGCTGGTTTTTGGTGGCAATTGTGTTTCCCAAAAATCAGAATAGAAAGCAATCAAAAAATTTCGCGAAACCCGACTCGACCTCAAAAAAGGAAAAGTCGCTCAACCCTACTAACAACCTAAGACCGAATTCACCCATCCGAGTGTCGAGGTTTGAGTAAGGAGGTAATGCATGAAATGATGGTTTCCTGATATATGTTTTCTTATATGCCTATAAGGCTGTTGAGTTTCAGTCAAGAGACCTGTGCCCAGTCTGTGTATCATAGTCTGTGACATACAAATGTGTGAATGCAGCCTTAAAGGGAATGTGTCACTAGGCCTTTCTTCACCATCTGAGCGCAGCAATTAGGGGCAGACAACCTGGCTCTATCGATGTGTCACTTACTGGGGCTGCTTGCTTCAGTTTTGATTAAAATCATATTTTTTCTGCTGCAGATCTAGCAGTTGTCTAAATGCTGAGCCGTGTATAACCCCGCCCTCATCACTGATTGGCAGCTTTCTGTGTACATAGTCAGAGAGCAGCCAATCAGTGGTGGAGGCGGGGTTACACAGAGCAGGAGGACTAGCAGACACGAGACAACAAGTCCTGCAGTGATAATCTCCTGCTCATAAAACACTGATTTTATCAAAATTGCAGCAAGCAGACCAGTAAAGGATACATCACTGGCAAAAACCTGGTGACAGATTCCTTTTAAAGGCATATATGAGACTGTTAGTTCAGATCAGAAGACTCAGAGTCGGTCCTAGCATTGCGGTCTGATTTTCATATACTCATACTCTTCTTAGGACCTCGTTTTTTTAACTTACCGTATGTTTTTCAAAAACTATTGAAATTTTTGTGAAAAAACAAAGATCCCCAAATACATTTATTGTGAAACAATCAGAGGGAAGGTGAAGAGTTTTCTAAGCTTTGTATGTATCTATTAGAAACTTCTCATACTGTAGATTGTAGGCATCCAGCCTGTAACCTTTGTATCACTAATCCAGTTTTCTAGGGCCATAACAGTAAATATATAAGACATGCGATTATAGAATATATAAGTGCAGACACACACGGCGTTATTAACCGGAGAGGGGAAGGGGTCACTTGTGCCCATCAAACCTTGTGCAGTGGGTTTAGTTCTGGCAATTTATCGGTACAATGGGAGATAATGAAGATACAGGGAGCGTTGTGTGACGGGGAGCTTTCGCTTGATCATAAAATGCAATATGTGTTGCTAAGTGGCACTGTAGATATTTTCCCTCCGAGAGAAGGGGATTTAGGGAGGTTGCATGCACTTATTATCCAGCACTGAATGCCCGTCCTCAGGGGTAAAATACACGGCAGATCAACTAAATAAGAGATTTCGCCTTTTGACGAGCGTGGGGTTGGTCGGCAAAATAAAATAAAAAATTCTACGCTGCAGACCTGTAATCCAGAAAGCTGTGAAGTCAGCGCTGAAGGTCGAAAAGTATTGGCCTCTAAAACGGAAGCATAAATGTAATCTTGAGTTCGTCTTGTAAGATCAAAATTAACGTTTCTTAGTTACATTCCTTTTCATGGAAAAGTGACAACCAACATTATAGCTCCCACAGGAGTTGTCACTCAGTTTTTCCAGCTATTTGCTTAAAGTATATGGACATTTCTTGTACTTAAATGTGTGTATTTATACTAAAAAAAAATATTTTGCTATTTGAAAATCATTAGAAATTTTGCACTGTTTGCTTTCTATAACCTCTGTGTTGCATTGTCTATTTCTGGCTGCAGAATGAGTTAACTGAGAATCCTTCAGTGAGCTCGTTCTGACAAGAGAGTTGATAAGTTTTAGGTTATGTTCACACTGTCTCACTTTTTGAACAGAAAAAAAGTTCTGCCAAAATGGTCGTAAAAAAAAAATCCTATTCATGTGTATGTAAAAAGGACTCGCTGTTCACATGTTCAGGCTTTTAAGCGTTTTTTAACCCTCCCCCCCCCCCAAGGGTGTTTTGCACGTTAATGACCGGGCCAATTTTTACAATTCTGGCCACTGTCCCCTTATGAGGTTATAACTCTGGAATGCTTCAACAGATCCCGGTGATTCTGACAGTTTTCTCGTGACATATTGTACTTCACGATAGTGGTAAAATTTCTTTGATATTACCCGCGTTTATTTGTGAAAAAAAAACGGAAATTTGATGAAACTTTAGAAAATTTCGCAATTTTCCAACTTTAAATTTTTATGCCCTTAAATCACAGAGATATGTCACACAACATATTTAATAAGTAACATTTCCCACATGTCTACTTAAAATCAGCACAATTTTGGAACCAAATTTTTCTTTTTGTTAGGGAGGTATAAGCGTTAAAAGTTGACCAGCAATTTCTCATTTTTACAACCCCATTTTTTTAGGGACCACATCACATATGAAGTCACTTTGAGGGGTCTATATGATAGAAAATACCCAAGTGTGACACCATTCTAAAAACCTCACCCCTCAAGGTGCTCAAAACCACATTCAAGAAGTTTATTAACTATTTAGGTGTTTCATGGGAATTTTTGGAATGTTTAAAAAAAAATGAACATTTAACTTTTTTTCACAAAAAAATGTATTTCAGCTCCAATTTGTTTTATTTTCCCAAGGGTAACCGGAGAAATTGGACCCCAGAAGTTGTTGCACAATTTGTCCTGAGTACGCCGATACCCTATATGTGGGGGTAAACCACTGTTTGGGCGCATGGCAGAGCTCGGAAGGGAAGGAGCGCCGTTTGACTTTTCAATGCAAAATTGACTGGAATTGAGATAGGACGCCATGTCGTGTTTGGAGAGCCCCTGATATGCCTAAACATTGAAACCCCCCACAAGTGACACCATTTTGGAAAGTAGACCCCCTAAGGAACTTATTTAGATGTGTGGTGACCACTTTGACCCACCAAGTTTATAATGTAGAGCCGTAAAAATAAAAAATCATATTTTTTCACAAAAATGATCTTTTCGCAACCAATTTTTTTATTTTTACAAGGGTAACAGAAGAAATTAGACCCCAAAGGTTGTTGTGCAATTTTTCCTGAGTGGGTTGATACCCCATATGTGGGGGTAACCCACTGTTTGGGTGCATGGCAGAGCTCGGAAGGGAAGGAGCGCCGTTTGACTTTTCAATGTAAAATTGACTGGAATTGAGATCGGACACCATGTCACGTTTGGAGAGCCCCTAATGTGCCTAAACAGTGGAAACGCCCACAAGTGACACCATTTTGAAAAGTAGACCCCCTAAGGAACCTATCTAGATGTGATATGAGAACTTTGAACCCCCAAGTGTTTCACTACAGTTTATAACGCAGAGCCATAAAAAACAACATTTTCCACAAAAATTATTTTTTACCCCCAGTTTTGTATTTTCCCAAGGGTAATAGGAGAAATTGGACCCCAAAAGTTATTGTTCAATTTGAACTGAGTACACTGATACCCCATATGTGGGGGGAATGACCGTTTGGGCGCATGGCAGAGCTCGGAAGGGAAGGAGCGCTGTTTAGAATGCATACTTATATGGATTGGTCTGCAGGCATCACATTGCGTTTGCAGAGCCCCTGATGTGCCTAAACAGTAGAAACCCCCACAAGTGACCCGATATTGGAAACTAGACCCCGCCAAGGAACTTATCTAGATGTGTTGTGAGAACTTTGAACCCCCAAGTGTTTCACTACAGTTTATAACGTAGAGACATGAAAATAAAAAATCTTTTTTTCCCACAAAAATTATCCTTTAGCCCCCAAATTTTTATTTTCCCAAGGGTAACAAGAGAAATTGGAAACCAAAAGTTGTTGTCCAATTTGTCCTGAGTATGCTGATACTCTATATGTTGGGGTAAACCCCTGTTTGGGTGCACGGGAGAGCTCAGAAGGGAAGGAGCACTGTTTTACTTTTTCAATGCAGAATTGGCTGGAATTGAGATCGGTTGCCAAGTCGCGTTTGGAGACCCCCTGATGTGCCGAAACAGTGGAAAGCCCCAATTCTAACTGAAACCCTAACCCAAACACACCCCTAACCCTAATCCCAACCCTAACATAACCTCAACCACACCCCTAACCCAAACACGCCCCTAACCCTAATCCCAACCACACACCTAACCCCAACACACCCCTAACTCCAACTCACCCCTAACCCTAATCCCAACCATAACCCTAACCAGACCCCTAACCCTGACACACCCCTAACCCTAATCCCAACCGTAAATGTAATCCTAACCCTAACTTTAGCCCCAACCCTAACCCTAACTGTAGCCCCAACCCTAACCCTAATGGGAAAATGGAAGTAAATACATTTTTTTTATTTTATTATTTTTCCCTCACTAAGGGGGTGATAAAGAGGGTTTGATTTAACATTTATAGCGGGGGAGTTTAGCGGATTTTTATGATTTGCAGCTGTCACACACTAAAAGACGGTTTTTATTGCAAAAAATATTTTTTGCAACTCCAAATTTTGAGAGCTATAATTTTTCCATATTTTTACGTTTTTATTGGTAACAATTTCGGGCACGTGACATTTTTTGATCGCCTTTTATTCCGATTTTTGTGAGGCAGATTGACCAAAAACCAGCTATTCATGAATTTCTTTTGGGGGGCGTTAATACTGTTCCACGTTTGGTAAAATTGATAAAGCAGTTTTATTTTTCAGGTCAGTATAATTACAGCGATACCTCATTTATATCTTTTTTTATATTTTGCCGCTTTTATACGATAAAAACTATTTTATATAAAAAATAATTATTTTTGCATCGCTTTATTTAGAGGACTATAACTTTTATATTTTTTTGCTGATGATGCTGTATGGCGGCTCATTTTTTGCAGAACAAGATGATGTTTTCAGCGGTACCAGGTTTATTTATATCTGTCTTTTTGATCGTGTGCTATTCCACTTTTTGTTTGGTGGTATGATAATAAAGCGTTGTTTTTGCCTTGGTTTATTTTTACGGTGTTCACTGAAGGGGTTAACTAGTGGGACAGTTTTATAGGTCGGGTCGTTACGGACGCGGCGATACTAAATATGTGTACTTTTATTGTTTTTTTTTATTTAGATAAAGAAATGTATTTATTGGAACAAACTAGATGGTGGCCCGATTCTAACGCATCGGGTTTTCTAGAATATTTATGTAGTTTACAGCCACGTAGTATATAGCACAGCCATGTAGTTTATAGCACAGCCACGTAGTATATTACCCAGCCATGTAGTATATAGCACAGAGACGTAGTATATAACACTGCCCATGCAGTATATAACACAGGCCTCGTAGTATAGAGCACAGCGATGTAGTATATTGCCCAGCCACGTAATATATACCACAGCCACGTAATATATAGCACAGCCCATATAGTATATAGCACAGAGATGTAGTATATTGCACAGCCCACGCAGTATGTAACACAGCCCACGTAGTATATTGCAATGTGGGCACCATATAACTGTTAAAAAAAGAATTAAAATAAAAAATAGTGATATACCCACCCTCCATCGGCCCCCCGGATGCAGCCAAGGCGTTTACCGATGCTCCTCGCGACGTTCCGGTCTGGTGCATAGGCAGCATCAATAGTAAAAAGTTGGTCACATTAACTCCGTGTGAGCCCTGACTGGGGGCGAGTATGGAGCGGCCACTGACGGCAGGGGAGTAGGGAGTGGCCATTTTGCCGCCGGACTGTGCCCGTCGTTGATTGGTCGTGGCCGTTTTGCCACGACCAATCAGCGACTTGGGATTACCGTGACAGAAAGAAAGACAGACAGACAGAAGGACAGACAGAAAGACGGAAGTGACCCTTAGACAATTATATAGTAGATTTTTTTTCTTTATTTAGGAATTTATTTTTTTTTACACATGAAAATATTTCTTTTTTAACTTTTTTACTGTGTCCCAGGGTGGGACATGGTTGTATAGTGTGAGATCGCTGCTCTGACACTTTGCAAAGCACTGACAGGCAGTGCAGGAGGCTTGCCGGCACCTGCTCTCAGCAGGCGCTTGCAAGCCACCTCCCTTCAGGACCCGGAAGGAACCCCGCGGCTATTTTAGATCCGGGGCCTGCAGGGAGGAGACGCTCGGAACAACGCGGTCACATCGCTTTGTTCCGAGGGTCTCAGGTAAGCACGCAGGGAGCCCCCTCCATGCACAATGCTTCCCTATGCCGCCGGAATGCTGCAATCATGTTTGATCGCAGTGTTCCGGGGGTTTATGTGCCAGGAGCGGTCCGTGACCATGCCTGGCACATAGTGCCGGATGTCAGCTGTAATAATCAGCTGACACCCGGCGGCGATTGGCCACGCTCCCCCCATGAGCGCAGCTGATCGCCCATGACGTACTATCCCACCCCTGAGAATAAAATCCCAGGTCACCTCGACAGGATAGTACGTCATATAGCAGAAAGGGGTTAAAGGCTACAGGCTTTCAAAACTGTGAAGCGGTTAAAATAATTAACATGTCAATTTTTCAGGTGTTTTCCGCTAGGAAATAGGCAAGTCAATGGACAGAAGTCAATGGAGTGTCTTGTTAGCATTTTTTCAGCAACAAAAAAAAAGAGCTTAATGAATTTAATAAAACATCTGGAAAAAGCAAGAAAAATGATATCCAAAAAAAGTTGGAAAAATGCTGACAAAAAACACTGGTAATACAAAGCATCATAAAAGCATTCAGGAAACATCCAAAAATGTAAAAAATAAGTTTTAGGATTTCAAAACGTCTTCTCCATTAAAAAAGCAATGGAAAATGACGCAGTGGGCACATACCCTTATCTTCCTTCTTCTGCTCTCTTAGCTGATTTATGACTGTCTAGGATTTATGCGCTCATAAGTCAAGTGAAAGAAGCTCAGAGGAACGAAAAAGTTAGAAACTCAGAGTACTCTGACGGATTCTGAATTGATTTGCAAGAGCTGGTTCACTCCATTTGCTTTACCGCCACAATTTTACACATTGCAGAAGCTTGCACCAGCCAGAAAAGGCTTGCAGGACCTTGACCGTAGTCTATAATGCTTTGCTGCAATCACATGACATGGGATTGCACAGTCAATAAGGATGAAGTATCGCAACCTATACAAAATCAGAGGCAGGGAATGCAGCTGCCATTTTATGGTGAATCTGAATAGTGAAATTAAAAGCAAAACCACAAGGACTTTAAATTATCCCAAATAAATTTAAAAATTACAGCAGAAAAGGCAATAATATATACCTGCCCAGATCACAGAAACTAACACACTAACAGGATGCAGCAAACCCACTTGATAAACATGGAGGCAACATAGGTGCAAAGTACTAATGAGACAACCACTCACAACCTGCCAATTCATGGAGGGGGTTATTGCTTAGTACTAAAATTGCAGTCACACAGATGTAGAGCACACTGTCTGGCTTACAACCTTTTACTGACGCCCTGGGCTGCCACTAGGAATTTTGGGGCCCCATACTGGCAACATTTTTGGGCCCCCTTGAGACTCCGCCCAGGCTCCACCCCAGTTCCGCCTCCACCCCTCAAACCATCCACAGTCCCACTGCCCTCTCTTGGAAAAACTCCACTTCTGTACCACATCCTCACCAATCACACATTTACAGTTCCCATCACCACATACATAGCCAGCAGCTTTTATTTTGGCCAAAAGATTTTTTAAGCCGCCACCATAGCACGGTAGACTCTTTTGGCCGGACTCTACTCTACTGTAACTTACTAAACATTTGTTAAAATATCCAATATAATTTAGGTATATTTTTATTTATTTTTCAATTTTTAAAATGACCAATAATATCACAAACAAGGAACAAATACTGCCACACCATGACCAGACACCATATTACCACCATATAGTGATCATATAATACCACTTACAAGTAACAAAAACCGACACACCATGACGAGACCACATATTACCACCACAGTGAATGATAGCACATACAAGGAACAAATACCTCCACACCAGGACCAGATCACATATTACCATAAAATAGTGACCCAATACTACAATACTGATCATTAATTAAAAAAAATACTAATACCAGCATAAGTGCCATTATACACAGGAGATCTGTTCTTAGTATACAGTGTCCGTATACAGGTAATACAGTGATCACCAGCGACATTATACACAGGAGTTCTGTATATAGTGTCAGTGTACAGGTAATACAGTGATCACCAGTGACATTATACACAGGAGCTCTGTATATACTGTCAGTGTATAGGTGATGCAGTGATCACTGGTGGCATTATACACAGGAGCTCTGTATATAGTGTCAGTGTACGTGTAATACAGTGATCACTGGTGACATTATACACAGGAGCTCTGTATATAGTGTCAGTGTACAGGTAATACAGTGATCACTAGTGACATTATACACAGGTGCTCTGTATATAGTATACAGTGTATAGTGTCACTGTACAGGTAACACACTGACTCACCAATGACATCTATAGTTGAAGTCCTTTGTCTTCACTTTTCATCTTCATCCAGCTCATACTGCCATTACTTTTTCCAGCCAGGACTCGACTCTGTAGAAAATAACAGTTATCTAGAGCACATTCCCAAATTTTTCACCAACCTCCACACTACATCAGATGTAGAAAATAAGCAACCGTGTCACCCTGCACAGTAACAGGACATCTCCTCCCCAACACTGAAAACAGTATCCTCAAAAATAATATCCTTTAATTAGCCCCTACAGTAATAATATCCCACATTCTGGACCCCACATGTCCTGCCATTCTGCCTCATGTCTCTCCATACATCCCCCATGTCTCTCCATATTGCCCCAGTAATCCATAATAGTATAATGTACCCCATAGTCATATATAATATAATGCAACCCCATAGCAGTATAATGCACCCCCATAGCAGTATAATGCACCCCCATAGCATTATAATGCACCACCATAGCATTATAATGCACTCCCATAAGAGTATAATGCAGCTGCGTAATATAATGCATCCATAGTATAATGCAGCAGCCACATAGTATAATGCACCCATAGTATAATGCAGCAGCCCCATAGTATAATGCAGCAGTCCCATAGTATAATGCATTAGCCCCATAGGGATATAAGGCACCCCATAGTATAATGCAGCAGCCCCATAGTATAATGCAGAAGCCCACAGTATAATGCAGCAGCCCCATAGTATAATGCAGCATCCCCGTAGGGATATAATGCATCCCATAGTATAATGCAGCAGCCCCATAGGAATATAATGCACCCCATAATACAATGTAGCAGCCTCATAGGGATATAGTGCACCACAATGCCCCATATTATAATGCAGCAGCCTTATAGGGATATAATGCACCACAATGCCCAATAGCATAATGCAGCAGCCTCATAGGGATATAGTGCACCACAATGCCCCATATTATAATGCAGCAGCCTTATAGGGATATAATGCACCACAATGCCCCATAGCATAAAGCAGCAGCCTCATAGGGATATAATGCACCACAATGCCCCATAGTATAATGCAGCAGCATCATAGGGATATAATGCACCCCATAGTATAATGCAGCAGCCTCATGGGGATATAATGTACCACAATGCCCCATAGTATAATGCAGCAGCCTCTTAGGGATATAATGCACTCCATAGTAAAATGCATCCCCTTTTCCTTCCTCCCCCATAGTAGTATAGTATGCCCTATACCGAGGCTTTACAAAAAATATATATACCGTATATATTTTCCTTACCTGGCCGAGCTTCAGCGCTGTCCTCCTCTCCAATTCGGCTGAAGCGCACAGAGTCATCCCAGCATATGACAGTGACGTCATACATCGGCGACATGCGCGCTGATGTCAGCTGCCGGCCTGTGATTGGCTGGCGGCTGTTAACTGTTACTGTGCGGGAGGAATCTCATCAGGCCCCATACGCCAGTAAGGACAGTAATGCCCTGATAGCGGCCCTGCTGACGCCCATACTATTAGATCAGGCGAGCTGCACTACATCCGGACTATCCTGTGTTGCAACCTTTCATAAATTTGTCTCTGAATTCAACATCCAGGAAGATTAGCTACAGTGTCATGGGTTGTAATCTTGAGATTATTGATATTTTTCAACAATTTTGGTTCTCAAGTCGTCAGATAGTTCTCTTTTTCTGTTCTCCATACTTAGTGTGGCACTCACAGACACACAATGCAAACAATTAGTTAACGTTGCCCCTTTTTATCTGATTTCAGGTGTGACTTTCATACTGCCCACACCTGTTACTTGCCACCGGTGAGTTTGAACAAGCATCACATCCTTGAAACAAAGTTGTTTATTCACACATTTTGGAAAGGTATCAACAATTTTGTCTAGCCCATTTTGGAGATTTTGTGTGAAATTATGTCCAATTTGCCTTTTATTCTCTGTTTTTTTTTGTGTTGTTCCAATACACACAAAGGAAATAAACATGTGTTTGACAAGACATGTGTAATTGCCATAATTTTCTGGGAGAAATATTTCATTTTCTGGAACAATTTCAAGGTTGCCAACACTTTTGTCAATGACTCTATAGGCACAGTTGTGCTCAAAAGTTTACATACCCTGGCAGAATTTTTGCTTTCTTGGCCTTTTTTCAGAGAATATGAATGATAACACCAAAACTTTTTTTCCACTCATGGTTAGAGGTTGAGTGAAGCCATTTATTGTCAAACTGCTGTGTTTTCCCTTTTTAAATCATAGCCACGGCGGCCATTTTGAAGTCGGCCATTTTGGATCCAACTTTATTATAAATGGCCCATCCAGGTGTATCCATATAAATGGCCCACCCTGCATAAACAAGTTTCCGAGTTTATAGCTTGTAGAAGAGGAGACATAGTAAAATTTAAATAATTAGATGCTGGATGGACTCCCCTCTCCTCAACACTTTTGGAGAAACTATATAGTACCTACAAAACCAGCAATGTACTGAACGTCATATATAATGTATGTAGATAGATATGTATGTGCCAGTACGTTATTCTGTGGGTAGAAGAGAAAGAGATGGAAAACTTTGTTAAACTTTAAAAAAGCAACAAAAAACACGCTCATATTTCCATGGGGAAAAGCAAGTTCAGCTTGATGAATTGTACATGAACTATGAACTACAGGTCAATCCACAAATAAATACATCATACAGCAATGTTAGTGTAAAATAAAATTATAAGGTTGTTATGACTATGAACAAGGAAAGACAAGGATTAAATTAAAAACTTTGCTGCGTACAGCTGAGGGTCTCTCCTTCTTCTACACTGGGCTTAGGAGCAACAAATTAGGAAATTTGTCCAGGACCCACACATGCATGATTTTAATGGAGGACAAGCTAGGCAATTGCCCAGGGCCTCCATTCCTAAGTGGGCCCCAAACAAGAGAAGCCCCAGTTTTGAGCACGTTGAGGGGTGCAGTTGTTAGAATGGTGCAATTTTTGAGTATTTTCTGTCATATAGGCCCCTCAAATGGTTTTGTAAATTTTATTGAAAAAAGTAGAAATCGCTGGTCAACTTTTAACCCTTATGACTTCCTAACAAAAAAAAAAAACTGCGCTGATGTAAAGTACTATAGACGTGTGGAAAATTTTGTGCGACATGACTCTCTGATTAAGGGTATGCGCACACGTTGCGGATTTGCCTGCGGATCTGCAGCAGTTTTCCATGCGTTGTACAGTACCATGTAAACCTACGGAAAACAAAATCCGCTGTGCCCATGCTGCGGAAAATTCCGCGCGGAAACGCTGCGGTTTGTTTTCCACAGCATGTCAATTCTTTGTGCGGATTCTGCAGCGTTTTACACCTGTTCCTTTATAGGAATCCGCAGGTGTAAAAACGCAGGTGAATTCCGCACAAAATCCGCGGTAAATCCGCAGGTAATCTGCAACAGGTGCACATACCCTTAAGAGCATAAAAACTGAAAGTTTGAAAATTGCAAATTTTTCAAAATTTTCTCAAAATTTTCATTTTTTTTCACAAATAAACGCAAGTCGTATTGAAGAAATTTTACCACTATCATGAAGTACAATATGTCACGAAAAAACAGTCTTAGGCCTCTTTCACATGTCAGTGTCTCCGGTACGTGTAGTGTCAGTTTTCTCATGTATCGGAGACACTGACACACGTAAGCCAATTAGGATCAATGTGTTTCTGCACATGTGGGTGTTTACACACGGACCGTGTGTCCGTGTGCAAAACACGTAGACATGTCCATTTTTTACCAGCAGCACGGACCACAATACGGACAGCACACGTACACACGGAGAACAGTGTGCACTCTCCTCTGTGTGCACGTACCGCCCGCAGGAGAGACAGCGCTACAGTAAGCACTGTCCCCGCTGCGTGTGGTGCTGAAGCCGGTATTCATCCCTTCTCCCCAGCAGTTCGCTGGAGAGAAGCAATGAAAAATCCATGTTTTTTTTATTTATTTTCCCTTAAAAATAAAGTGTGTGCGTCCCCTCTCGCCTCCCATCCCCTGTGCGCTGGCGCCCCCCCCCCCTCCCCCGCTTGCCTGACGGGAAATACTCACCCAGCTCCCGCGATGTCTCCTCTCAGCGGCCGCTGGCAGCAGGTCCTGTGAGAGCGGTCACATGGTCCCGCTCATTACAGCGAGGAATATGCGCATATTCCTCACTGTAATGAGCGGGACCATGTGACCACTCACACAGGACCTGCTGCCGGCGCAGAGAGGAGACATCGCAGGAGCAGGGTGAGTATTTCCTGGCAGGCAAGCGGGGGAGGGGGGGGCGCCAGCGCACAGGGGATGGGAGGCGGGAGGGGACGCACACACTTTATTTTTAAGGGAAAATAAATAAAAAACATGGATTTTTCATTCCTTCTCTCCAGCGAACTGCTGGGGAGAAGGGATGAATACCGGCTTCAGCACCGCACGCAGGGGACAGCGCTTAACTGTAGCGCTTTCTCCTGCACGGTCCGTGTGGTCCTCAGTCGGCACACGGGCGGCACACAGCTGCCGCACGTGTGCCACACTGATGTGCTACGTGAGCACACAGACACACGGACACGGATAATTCCGGTACCGATTTCCCCGCTAACGGAATTTTCTGGACGTGTGAAAGAGGCCTTAGAATCAGTGGGATCCGTTTAAGCGTTCCAAAGTTATGACCTCCTAAAGAGTGACACTGGTCAGAATTGTAGAATTTGGCCTGGTCTTCAAGGTGCAAACAGGCTTGGGGGATGAAAGGGTTAGTATAAAGTGATATGGCAGAACCTGGACCGGCAATGACAGCAGAGGACTGTGCAAAAAATGAATATGGGCCCCTAGGTTTCTAATAGCTGAGCACACAGCACTTCCCCCTAGAAGTCCAATAGTCACTGAGAGCCATAAAAGTCACGAACCCACCATGAAAACCATGTGAGCCCCGTCCTTAGTGCTATTAGCAGGGGCTGCACCAGTCTGAACCCCACGATCAGACATTGGTTCCATTTGATATTATATATTTGCACTTAGACTATAATAGACAGAAAAACTGGGATTTTCACCAACTTTATGAAATAAATTCCAGATTTTATTTCCCAATTCATCAGAATCATTATTTCCTAATCTCATGATAACAAGCTGGAGTGATTTGGCTCCGGATCCTGAATTACGTCTGGATGCGAGCTCTGGGCAATCTTTCTATGGAGTCTTTGTAAATGACTGCACGTTTGGATATTATGAAAGATGCAATTCATCTGAAAACAATCAATATCGGGAGCCTTCCAACAAATGTTCACTTTGCGAGTTTCATTTTTTTTTTTTTATTTCTCCTCAGATATCATTTTATCAACAGTGCGAGCCTAACACATTCATCAAAAGTGTACATAAAAAATGCAGAAGTATCTGCGGCTAGGCTTAAAGGGGAACAGCCAGGAGATCTATTGTAAAGTCTCTGCAGCCTATCCTACGGATTTACAGAGAATCTGTCACCAGATTTCACAACATCAACTGCATACTTTAGTCAACAGATCTCTTAGACCTGATGAGTCTGATGTACTTGCTTTGAAAATCCATGTCAGAATGGCTCTATAATCCATTTAGAAGGTTTTTCACCTCTACCTGAACTCATTAAAATATAAATTTTAATATCAGGATAATAAGGCCACTCTGGCATGAATTTTTGGCAGTAAGTACATCAGCCTCATCTGGAATAATAGATCTAATGAATAATGTATGCAGATTGTAATCTTGTAACTTTAATCCTGTACTAGTGACTGTGCTATAGGCTATCCTGTACAGTAGACAACATGATGGCTCAGTGGTTAGCACTGTAGAGCTGGGGTCCGGGGTTCAAATCCCACCAAGGACAACATCTGCAAGGAGTTTGTATGTTCTCCCCGTGTTTGTGTGGGGGTTCTCCGGTTTCCTTCCACACTCCAAAGACCTACTGATAGCAAATCTAGATTGTGATCTCCGATGGGGACAGTGATGATGTTGTATTTAAAGCGCTGCGGAATATGATGGCGCTTTACAAGTAATGCCTAATAAAGAAAGAAAGAAATAGACTTCCAACTATGACAACACTTCTTTCCTCACTTTGATGTTATCATAGGACAGTGTTTCCAAATTTTTCTGTGTTTGATTACAGATTTCCGTTACAAAAATTCTACATTAATAAAGGAGCGTAGGGACAAACTTGCCGATTCTTAAGAATTTAAATTTGCTACTAATTTCTTGAAAAAATCCGATCCTAATGAATTTGAATTTCGTGAATCCATAAAAATTTTCACCTGCGAGATGCCATTTTTTTCTCAATGCTGATGGCTGTAAAAGGGCCTTTAATTATCTCCTCTTCACTCTTCATCCTCCCGGTCTTCTGGCACTGCAGCCGTATGAGTTCATATGGGTTGCAATGACATGTGTCACATCTGTCGGTGGTAGAAGACCAAAAAGGAGGAGATCTGAGGATTGGCCAAGGACAGTTATGAAGAGGGTTGAGGAGTGTAAGAGTTTAGAATTTTTCACTCCTTTCCAGGATGTTGGATTCACACTGAATTTTAGGAGATTTGCCATAATCTAGAGCAGAATCCTCTTTTTAGAAATACAAATTCTTGGCTAGAACGGTTACAGAGTACGTCTCACATTCTGGAGGACCAACTCAATGATTTCAAAGGACACTGTGTAATTCTCAATTTCTCCTCTGGTGGTGCTGTAGTGAAATTGAACAGTTAGATTGCAGCTGATCGCTGGAGGTCCCAACATCGACACACTCAGCGATCTGTTTACTGGCAAAGGCTCCTTATAAGGCCTCTTTCACACGTCAGTGTCTCCGGTACATGTAGTGACAGTTTTCTCACATACCGGAGACACTGACACACGTAGACCCATTAGAATCTTTGTTTTTCTGCACATGTGCGTGCTTTCACACGGACTGTATGTCCGTGTGCAAAACACATAGACATGTCCGTTTTTTACTGGCAGCACGGACCACAATATGGACAGCACACGTGCACACGGAGAACAGTGTGCACTCTCCTCCGTGTGCACGTACCGCCCGCAGGAGAGACAGCGCTACAGTAAGTGCTGTCCCCCCTGCGTATGGTGCTGAAGCCGGCATTCATTCCGGCCGGCATTCATTACTTCTCCCCAGCAGCGTTCGCTGGAGAGAAGGAATGAAAAATCAAGGTTTATTTATTTTCCCTTAAAAATAAAGTTTGTGGGTCCGCTCCCGCCTCCCATCCCTTGTGCGCCCCCCCGCTTGCCGGCAAATACTCACCCAGCTCCTGCAATGTATGCTCTCAGCGCCGGCAGCAGATCCTGTGTTAGCGGTCACATGTTACCCCTCATTACAGTGATGAATATGCACATATTCCTCACTGTAATGAGCGGTACCACGTGACCGCTCGCACAGGACCTGCTGCCGGTGCTGAGAGCATACATCGCAGGAGCTGGGTGAGTATTTCCCAGCAAGCAGGGGGGCGCACAGGGGATGGGAGGCAGGAGGGGACCCACAAACTTTATTTTTAAGGGAAAATAAAAAAAAAATTGATTTTTCATTCCTTCTCTCCAGTGAACGCTGCTGGGGAGAAGGAATGAATGCCGGCTTCAGCAACACACACAGGGGACAGCGCTTAACTGTAGCGCTGTCTCCTGCACGGTGCGTGTGGTCCTCAGTCGGCACACGGGCGGCACACGGCTGCCGCATGTGTGCCACACTGATGTGCTACGTAAGCACACGGACACACGGACACGGATAATTCCGGTACCGATTTCTCCGTTACCGGAATTATCTGGACATGTGAAAGAGGCCTAACAAGTAGGGAATTTCCTAAGTTATGCCAGCACAAAGATAACATTAAGGGATTTCAGCAAATCAGTCAATATTTCTTGGCCAGAATAGCCCCAAATGAGAACTGCCAAGATAAAGCAGAACTCCCACAATCAGTTGTTTGGATATAGTGGTGGAAGTAAAAGGAACTCCTTAAACAAGTGATTGGATTCTTATTGGATGCTATAAAGCGTAGTATCATGAAAAATAAAGTGACATGAAGTGTTATCATGGGGTTAAAGACAAAGATATTCTCTTAGGGCTACGTGTTGATAATGTAGGAAATGTTTTGGAAAACACATGACATTGTGTGATATCTTACAAATCATTTATGGCTAGAGATAGCTTTCTGAAGGTAAAGAAAAATAAAATCGCATTGTTGTGATATTATGGAAAAAAATCATTTGAGCTTTTAAAACAACTCATGGGGAAAAAAATCCAACTTTTTTCACATGCAAGCATGGAGGGGGTTTTTTGTCTTAGGATTTTGTACAAAATACTACAATTTTTCACTCTGCGGGCTCTATCTCTAACTTTCAGTTACCTCTGAGCTGGTGAATATGGAAAAGCTGCAAAGTTATCTCCCAAATACAGCACAGACAAACATGAGGGATTCCTACTTTTCTGTCTCTATGTGCAAATTGTGTCATCAGGGACAAAGAGGACTTGAACTCTAGCGCCACCTATTGAAGTAGCAATCCAAAAAGTCAATATTATCCCTTTAACAAGCCTTGTTACAAACCAGAATCTCAATTTGTAAAAACGTGTTTCAGGGTGTTGCCCCTCATCAGTGCAATGAATGACATCTGATTTGGTTGTATGAGAGGCCTCTGACAGAGAAAAGGTCAATTTTGTCTCTTAGGATTGCTACTTCCAATTGGTGACATTAGAGTTCAAGTCCTCTTCCTCTCCCAATTTGCATATTTAATTTCCCAGAGGCATGTCACTCTCAACAGGGACAAATGTTACCTCTTAGACCACTATTTAAGGTACCTTCACATTAAGCGACGCTGCAGCGATACCGACAACGATCCGGATCGCTGCAGCGTCGCTGTTTGGTCGCTGGAGAGCTGTCACACAGACCGCTCTCCAGCGACCAACGATGCCGGTAACCAGGGTAAACATCGGGTAACTAAGCGCAGGGCCGTGCTTAGTAACCCGATGTTTTCCCTGGTTACCATCGTAAAAGTAAAAAAAACAAACACTACATACTTACCTACCGCTGTCTGTCCTCCAGCGCTGTGCTCTGCACTCCTCCTGTACTGGCTGTGTGAGCACAGCGGCCGGAAAGCAGAGCGGTGACGTCACCGCTCTGCTTTCCGGCTGACCGACGCTCACAGCCAGTACAGGAGGAGTGCAGAGCACAGCGCTGGAGGACAGACAGCGTTAGGTAAGTATGTAGTGTTTGTTTTTTTTACTTTTACGATGGTAACCAGGGTAAACATCGGGTTACTAAGCGCGGCCCTGCGCTTAGTTACCCGATGTTTACCCTGGTTACCAGCGAAGACATCGCTGAATCGGTGTCACACACGCCGATTCAGCGATGTCAGCGGGAGAGCCAGCGACCAAAGAAAGGTCTGGCCCTCTAGCCCCGACCAACGACATCACAGCAGGATTCTGATCGCTGCTGTGTGTCAAACTAAACGATATCGCTAGCCAGGACGCTGCAACGTCACGGATCGCTAGCGATATCGTTTAGTGTGAAGGTACCTTTAGCACATGTCCAGAAGCATTAGCATAGAGGACTTTATACAAAGGTGCACTGAGCAGTGTAACTGTGAATCCTGTCCTGCGGTGAGATAAACACTTACAAGAAAACAACAGCCCAGTCTTCCTCTGCCCCTATGTATCACTCTGCTCCTTCTTCACCAACAGTCTGTCTTGTGTTGACCAAGATGGATTTTAGCAGTTTTTGATAGTAAAGGATGAGTTTAGGATGCAAGAGGAGGAGGAGAAGAGGCTCATAAGTGAAGAAAGAAGCACATGTCTCTGATAAGATATATCACGAAGTTTCTTAGAATGACTTGGACTGTTCATTTAGGCAAAGTTTGGTGAAACGACCGTCAACATTTAAGTGCGTGTCACTGCAGGAGATTTGGAGCTCTGTACCAGAAAAGTGAAGCTCCGACTGCTAAAGAGACATATTAAAAAGTGAATGTTAGACCTAAACACGACGGGCGACCGAGCAAAAATAAAGTAGCAGCTGTAGCTTTTTTTTTAAAGAAGTAAATATTTGTCCATCAATATAAAGAGATTGTAAGATCCACGTCACCGATCGCAGATTTACAAGATTTAATAAATGCATTTTTTGTCTTATTTTATTCCATAGCTTGTCAAGAAATAAAAAAAAAAGAAAAGAAAATCTATATTAAATAAAAAATGAAGCCGTGCCGAGCTACGCACTGTATTCTCTTTATGAACTTTAGAATCGATCCATTTATTTATACCCTGCAAACACAATCGTATACATAGATCTCTATATATTATTCAGTAAGGTTTTAATCTTCTCCGCAAGATTTATCCCGATGTTTCAGGCTGAGGGGGCTTTGCGCTACTTGTAGAAATATCACTCGTCTTTAATAAATAAAATAAGAGGTTTACCAATATTTCCGTCACACAGCCGATCGCCCATAGACATACAATTACACCTTAGAAATAGATATAGGGATGGGAATGGTGAGGAAGGCGGGGGGTAGGGGGGGTTATGGGGGGGGGGGGTCTTAGAGAAATGAAAGTAGGTTACTCCACAAAGTCATTTTAAGGACATGTAAAATAAATAAATAAAATAACCATTTTGGCTTTAGTAATGATTTAGATAAAATGACCGAGATCTGAGCCAAAAGCAGAAGTTGGCAGGGCCATTAGTTTGCTTTTCGCAGGTAAATTCGGTCCAAGGTTTCCTTCTTTTTTTTTTTCTCTCGCACACTTTTTCTGGCCAAGTTTAAAAAAAAAAAAAAAAAATAAGGCAGATCTAGCAAAAAACTGAATACTAGTAATAAAAAAAAAACAGTTATTTAGAAGGCCAATAGTGCCATCTCCTGGCCGAAATAAAAAGGAGCTGTTCTAAGTAAAGTTTGAAGAAACGTAAAGTTCAAGATCTACGTTCGATTAATAAATGATACATATATCAGTCTGTCCGTCTATTTCAAATCTATCTAATATTTATCTATCATCTTCCCATTGCCCATATCTACGTCCCACATCAATCTATTTATCTATCTTAGGTGTATTTAATATCATTCTATCTATCTATCTATGGCTTGTGCAGACGATCGTATAACTCGGATGATTGCTATCCGTGGTTTTGGGTGAAGTAAGTATTGAACTCCAATTTTCTTAAGTAAATATATTTCTAAAGGCGCTATTGACATGAAATTCTCACCAAATATCAGTAACCATCCAATCCACACAGGCAAATAAATCAAATGACTGATGTCGATAAATTAAGTTATGTGTAATATGAGAAATGACACAGGGAAATTATTGAAATTTACTTAATACTTCATACAGAAGCCTTTGTTGGTCATGAAGCTTCAAGATGCCTCCTGTATGAGAAACTAGTCACAGGCATTGTTCAGGTGTGATTATGGCCCATTCTTCCACATAAACACTGTTCACATCATGAAGGTCCTATGGGCTCATTCTATCAATTCATATATTTGCTATTGGATTCTGGTCCGGTGATTCAGACTCGACCATTTCAGAAGCTTTTTTGTCTTTTTCTGAAACTATTTGACATATTCCTTGGCTGTGTGTTTGGGATCATTGTTTTGCTGAAAGATCCACCCTTGTTTCATCTGCATCATTCTGGTAGATGGCAGCAGATCTTTATCAAGAATGTTTCCGGACATTTGTCCATTCATCAGTCTTTCAATGGCATAAAGTTTGCAAGTGAGGTATGCTGATAAACAGCCCCACACTATGATGTTGCCACCTCCAAACTCCATTGTTGGAATGGTGTGTTTTGGGTAATATGCAGTGCCTTATGTTCTCCAAATATGATGTGTATTATGTCACCCAAAGAGTTAGATTTTGGTGTCATCTGAGCAGACTATATTCTCCCCGTATTTTACGACTTGTCTGAATGTTGTTGAGCAAACTTTAAATGCTCTTGAACATGCTATTTGTTCAGCAATGGAGTCTACTTTGAAACAATTGTGCCTGCTGATTCCAGGTCATTCGGTAGTTACCCACAGGGTGATCCTTGGCTCGCTTTTTTCACTCCTCTGTCTGAAATCTTGTAGGGACCACCTGGTCATGGCCAGGTCATGGTGAAATGATTTTCTCTCTACTTGCATGTTATGGCCCCAGCAGTACTCACTGGAACCTTCGGTGGTTTAGAAATTCTGCAACCAATGCCATCAGTATGTTTTGCAACAATAAGGTTGCAAAGGTGATGAGACAAGTCACTGGTTTAACCCATCATGATATGTTTCTTGTGTGGCACCTTGGTAATGAGACACTTTTTTATATGCCATCGGTACAACTTGCTGATATTATTTTTCACTAAGTGGCAGGATTGCTTTTTAATAACATATAGATTTCAATTGATGTCAGGACTTTCCATGACTTTTTGCACCTCTGTTTCTTCATGTGTTCAATACTTTTTCCATGTGTCATTTCTCATTATTACGCATAACTTAATTTATGGACATCTATGTTGTGATTTCTCTGCCTGTGTGGATTGGATGGGTTGTTAGCAACATCTGGTGAGAATTTCATGCCAATAGCATCTTTAAAAATATAAATCTATATATCTAATATCTATCTATCACTCTGTCTGTAATCATTTTACCTATCTATTTATCCATCTTGAGCCTTGTAAACCTTTTATATTGGTGATTGTGAACTCGGCATCATGATGCCAAAATTGAGTATCTGCTGAATCCATTGAATTTGGTGTTACTGGCCAACCTTCTAATAAGTATGGCAGTATCCAAACTCTCTTTCCCAGCACAGAAAATTGACCAAACATGTACTTAGCAGATGGTTATTTAAGGATTATGCTCTGTATTAGTGTAATCAGCAGGTGAAAAGGGGTCAATTATACATTGCACGATGTGCAGTATTAAACTACCGGCAACGTACATGCCGGTCGGCAGCGATTTAACGGTCTGATTACATAGACTGATACTGGTACAAATGGGCACTGTAATAGACCGTTCAGCATGTGCATGGACTGCCAATTGTTCTCAGCAGCGCATGTCCTGTTTAGTACTGTTCAACCCAAAAGATCATTTCGCCCAACAAACAATTGTTTTGCTCGTTTGTCGTGTGATCGGTAGCCTCTTTACACCCGATTACGGTGAAACAAGCATTCCTGGTGAAAATGGACCTTTTATTCACCATGGCTTAGTAACAAGGAGATGCTTGCAAGATATCTATCATTTTATCAAATATTTCATGTGTTATAAGGAGTAGGACATGTCGGATGTTTGGTTTGTTGGCTAAATGATAGCTAGAAGAACAGGGGCAATGCCCTTAAGCTGTTAGTTCCCTCTGCTTGACTTTTAAGGGGTGTATCAGGATCACAGAGT
This sequence comes from Ranitomeya imitator, assembly GCF_032444005.1. Classification (NCBI taxonomy): domain Eukaryota; kingdom Metazoa; phylum Chordata; class Amphibia; order Anura; family Dendrobatidae; genus Ranitomeya; species Ranitomeya imitator. The sequence continues at coordinate 819,804,438 of NC_091283.1, forward strand.
AAATCCAGAGTCCCGACAGGAGAAATCACAACAAAGGAGAACAGGTCAATAGCTTTAATTGAAATTTTAGATGGAGTCACAATCATGAGTGTGAATTAATACTAATACATTCTCTTGTTGGGGTCTAACACTTGCACCCAATCTATTTCTGGTTCTGGTCTTCCCCAATATCCCCGGACACATCCACTTCTGTGGGTTTTATGTCTCCAGTGCTCTCTCTTGATTGCGGTTACAGTCACTCCACACCTGAGACCGTCACAGAGATTTACCAGGCTCAACTAATGTAGCCTGAAAAGCAAATGGCACTTAAGTATGTGCCCCTACCAGGAGTTAATAATAATAGTAATAATCTTTATTTTTATGTAGCGCTAACATATTACGCAGCGCTTTACAGGTTGCACACATTATCATCGCTGTCCCCGATGGGGCTCACAATCTAGAATCCCTATCAGTATGTCTTTGGAATGTGGGAGGAAACCGGAGAACCCGGAGGAAACCCACGCAAACACAGGGAGAACATACGAACTCCTTGCAGATGTTGTCCTTGGTGGGATTTGAACCCAGGACTCCAGTGCTGCAGTGCTAACCACTGAGCCACCGTGCTGCCCACAGAGTTGCCTTTTGTTAAGTACTGTAGTTTCTACCGACTCCACTTGCCACGGAAATTTTTACACTTGGGCACACTGGTAGTTTTCTGACACACAGACATACCACTGGTGCAATCACAGGGGCCCAAGAAGTAAGAAGACCCATTTCCACTTCCAAAGGAGATGTAATTGCACATTATTATGAGCCATTAGACCTCAAGTTGCCCATATATTGTTCTTACACAAGGGTCTTCTTACATGCCATCATGTGTACTAGTTCAGATGTTGCACAGCCACCTATGCACTTATACGCGGGGTGGTAGCCATGGGCATGGAGCTCATGCTTCAGACCCCGGCGTGCTACATGAAAATGGGGTCGTGGATGGGTGTGTGGACTTTAGCTGTGATGGCGATACACCCTTTCAGATCGCATGGTGCAGTTATTTTTGACCGGCCAGGACCAGATGTTGCAGAGTTCAATGAGAGAGGCAGTAGTTCAGAAATAAACTTATTTTTACTGAACAATAACTTTTGAGGGACTACAGTGGGTACGGAAAGTCTTCAGACCCCATAATATGTTTTCACTCTTTGTTTCATTGCAGCCATTTGGTAAATTTAAAAAAAAAATCATTTTTTTCTCATTAATGTACACTCTGCACTCCATCTTGACTGAAAAAAACAGAAATGTAGTAATTGTTGCAAATGTATTAAAAAGAAAAACTGAAATCTCACATGGTCATAAGTATTCAGACCCTTTGCTCAGTATTCAGTAGAAGCACCTTTTGAGCTAGTACAGCCATGAGTCTTCTTGGGAATGATGCTACAAGTTGTTCACACCTGGATTTGGGGATCCTCGGCCATTCTTCCTTGCAGATCCTCTCCAGTTCCGTCAGGTTGGATGGTGAACGTTGGTGGACGCAATTTTCAGGTCTCTCCAGAGATGCTCAATTGGGTTTAGGTCAGGGCTCTGGCTGGGCCAGTCAAGAATGGTCACAGAGTTATTCTGAAGCCACTGCTTTGTTATTTTAGCTGTGTGCTTAGGGTCATTGTCTTGTTGGAAGGTGAACCTTCAGCCATGTCTGAGGTCCAGAGCACTCTGGAAGCGGTTTTCTTCCAGGATATCTCTGTAATTGGCCGCATTCGTGTTTCTTTCAATGACAACCAGTCGTCCTGTCCCTGCAGCAGAAATACACCCCCATAGCATGATGCTGCCACCACCATGTTTCACTGTTGGGATTGTATTGGGCAGGTGATGAGCAGTGCCTGGTTTTATCCACAAATATCGCTTAGAATTAGCACCAAAAAGTTCTATCCTCGTCTCATTAGACCAGAGAATCTCATTTCTCATAGTTCGGGAGTCCTTCATGTGTTTTTTAGCAAACTCTATGCAGGCTTTCATATGTCTTGCACTGAGGAGAAGCTTCCGTTGAGCCACTCTGACATAAAGGCCTGACTGGTGGAGGGCTGCAGTGATAGTTGACTTTGTGGAACTTTCGCCCAGATCCCTACTGCATCTCTGGAGCTCAGCCACAGTGATCTTGGGGTTCTTCTTTACCTCTCTCACCAAGGCTCTTCTACAACGATTGATCAGTTTGGCTAGACAGTCAGGTCTAGGAAGTTTTCTGGTGGTCCCAAACTTCTTCCATTTAAGGATTATGGAGGCCACTGTGCTCTTAGGAATCTTGAGTACTGCAGAAATTCTGCTGTAACCTTGGCCAGATCTGCGCCTTGTCACAATTCTGTCTCTGAGCTCCTTGGCCAGTTCCTTTGACCTCATGATTCTCATTTGGTCTGACATGCACTGTGATCTGTGAGATCTTATATAGAGAGGTGTGCGCATTTCCAAATCAAGTCCTATCAGTTTAATTACACACAACTAGACTCCAATGAAGGAGTAGAACCATCTCAAGGGGGATCACAAGGAAATGGACAGCATGTCCAAGATGGGGTGCAGAGTGTACATTAATGTGAAAAAAATGAACTTTTTTGAATTTACCAAATGGCTGCAAAGAAACAAAGAGTGAAAAATGTAAAGGGGTCTGAATACTTTCCGTGCCCACTGTATGTACAGCAGATAGTAGGCATTCATCTTCATGGACGTTTCTGTTATTACATGGAACATATAACACTCTTCTTCTTTTTCTGGAGTCACACTCGCTTTCCACTGCACTTAGCTCCTCTGCCTCAACACAGTCCAGCACAATATCCCGGGAGCTTCATCGTCTCCAATAAAGGCACTACAGTCCAGCAAGCAAGAGTCCTATACTTCCGCACATGGGTTTGTGTCTTTCTCCCCTTAGGAGAGTTTTCTATGCCAATATGGCCGCTAATTAATGTTCTGGTTTATTGACACCTCTGGACCACAAGACAGGGAATTTCCTCTTCGTTTCACTTAAGGTACCGTCACACTAGACGATATCGCTAGCAATCCGTGACGTTGCAGCGTCCTCGCTAGCGATATCGTCCAGTGTGACAGGCAGCAGCGATCAGGCCCCTGCTGTGCTGTCGCTGGTCGGGGAAGAAAGTCCAGAACTTTATTTGGTCGCTGGACTCCCCGCAGACATCGCTGAATCGGCGTGTGTGACACCGATTCAGCGATGTCTTCACTGGTAACCACGGTAAACATCGGGTAACTAAGCACAAGGCCACGCTTAGTAACCCGATGTTTACCCTGGTTACCATCGTAAAAGTAAAAAAAACAAACAGTATATACTTACCTACCGCTGTCTGTCCTCCAGCGCTGTGCTCTGCACTCCTCCTGTACTGGCTGTGAGCGTCGGTCAGCCGGAAAGCAGAGCGGTGATGTCACCGCTCTGCTTTCCGGCCGCTGTGCTCACACAGACAGTACAGGAGGAGTGCAGAGCACAGCGCTGGAGGACAGACAGCTGTAGGTAAGTATGTAGTGTTTGTTTTTTTTACTTTTAGGATGGTAACCAGGGTAAACATGGGGTTACTAAGCGCGGCCCTGCGCTTAGTTACCCGATGTTTACTCTGGTTACCGGCATCGTTGGTCGCTGGAGAGCTGTCTGTGTGACAGCTCTCCAGCGACCAAACAGCGACGCTGCAGCGATCCGGATCGTTGTCGGTATCGCTGCAGCATCGCTAAGTGTGAAGGGGCCTTTAGCCTTCCTTCTCTGTGCTGTTACCCGACTGTCAGACAACTCCGTACTGTCCTGCCCCAGAACCCGATACTTTTTCCTTCACTCTCTTGCTATCTCTGTCCTGACTCTGGACGGTGGCTCACGTCTCTGCAGGATCTTCATGTTCACTCACTTGTCTATCTTGCCACAGGACACCCACTGCATGCTGTTCTGCTTCTTAGTCAGACCTAAGGTCTGCTACTGCTGCAGGCACCTCCCTATCTAATGTCCTAGCAGGAAACTCTCTGATGTCCCTTCACTTTAGCCTCTTCCACTCTGGGCTAGTCCCAATCATTAATTCAAACTGTCCCTGCCAAATACCTGTGCTTGGGCAGAACACAACTTCCATACAAGTTATTAGACATACAACAGATCATGATGCTTTACATTACTTTACAGGTCTTCAAGGGGGACTGTGGGCAACACTTCCAAACACTCATGCAGAATTACTGTCTGGAGCTATGAGGACAGGCGCCATCCTTGCTCACTTCCTTTTCATTCTCTTCACTCGGTGACAAAACAACAAAACAAATACATTATTAAGTGCACAATTATAGGGTGATACACCCCAAAAAAACATTACCTACCCAATGTGACAATGTAACGACACATTAGTGGGGACAAAATGTCCCAATGTGGTGAAAGCTGTCTGTTGTAAGAGGGTTTGGTGATAACGTGTTTTAGCTCTTTCACCAACTTTTCTCCAAGATGTGAGCAGAAAGTATATCAGTCCGCACTTTGCACTCTCTACACTCCCAAGAGAACCAAGCAAAGCTGATCAGAAGTAGAAAGGAAGGGTACTTATCTGAGTACTTTGGCCCCTCATTTTAGTGAATGGCGGGGCTCTCAGCAGCCAAACACCCACAGAGCAAAATATTTGATGTCACTATAACATATTAAAAGTTGTTTTTATTGCTATACTTTATGTGTGTATACACTTACTGTATGCACTAGGCTCCTAAGCTCCCCCTAGTGGTGGCTGCAGGTAGCCAGCATGCTATTTAATACATTTTTAGTAACTATGCATCAGAAAATCACAGTTTTGCTATTAAAAAGTATTTACAAGAAGAATTTTACATTGCACCTGAGCATATATCAATATCTATAACAGAAGATGCATAGAAGACATTTAATAATTTTATATATCAATACTAATCAGACTGTTTTATGTAAACTTGGCAGCTACTTGTTGTCAGTCCTTTACCAACAGTGCCCTGAGTATCTCCTAAGGTCAACATAATGTACCCATCTTACCGATTTACAGCAACCAGCGAGTACAAGGTGAGACTTGCAAAGCAGCATCCAAACTTTGATTTATTAAAGGGAACCTGCCAGCTGCCTGAACTATGGATACTCAGAGACTAGCTACATATTCTATGTTTTCTCTGAAATTGATGGAAAAGTCAACTGTGAAAAGTCAAACAGGAACTTTTGAGCCGATTTATCGAAGCTTTGAAAAGTCTCAAATTTTTGCGCAGCGCAGAGTTGCGTAAAGAATTTGCGGCTTTTGGCCATTTTGAAGCAGCTCTGTCAAATTCAGTAAAAGCGATGGCATTTCTTACTCCAGAAATGCTACTCCATTTCCTGACTGGAGTAACATTTCTGGCAGAGAGCGCGCAGGCACACGCACGCCACAGAGATGCACCAAATTCATTAAATGGTCTGCGCGTCCTAAAAAATTCAGATCATTGTACTCCAGAAAGCCTTTCATTAAGATAGGCATGTACAACACCAGCCTTAGGCTACGTTCACATTTGCGTTGTGCGCCGCTGCGTCGGCGACGCAACACACAACGCAAATAAAAACGCACCAAAACGCACGCAAAAACGCTGCGTTTTGCGAAGCATGCGTCCTTTTTTGCCGAAATTTGGACGCAAGAAAAATGCAACTTGTTGCGTTTTCTGCGCCCGACGCTTGCGGCAAAAAAAAACGCATGCGTCGCACAACGCAGCACAACACATGTCCATGCGTCCCCTATGTTAAATATAGGGGCGCATGACGCATACGTCGCCGCTGCGTCACCCGACGCAAACACGCAAAACGCTAATGTGAACGTAGCCTTAACGAAACAGCCCCCATGTGTCTTGGCTGACTAGTCTGAGGCCGATCCCCTGCAGCTTCTCCCCACCCAGCGAATACCTAGACTGACTAGTCCATTCCTAGATCTTTGTATATAGAAAGACATGTAGGCACTGGCACCAGTTTGCCCTGGTTGTCAAGTTTTAGCAAGGGCACACTTTTTCCATCACTGTTTATGAGTGGCGACAGCACACACTACTGCTTTTTAGATCATTACTGTGAGTGCCTGCCCAGCACTGTCTATGCAGAGTGCAACAATGGAAGTAAATTTATCCTCGGTTGCTGTGTTCTGCATAAGCAGCAATCAAAATACAAAGCTCTCAGTATAATGAAGTAACATAGTAACATAGTAACATAGTAACATAGTTAGTAAGGCCAAAAAAAGACATTTGTCCATCCAGTTCAGCCTATATTCCATCATAATAAATCCCCAGATCTACGTCCTTCTACAGAACCTAATTGTATGATACAATATTGTTCTGCTCCAGGAAGACATCCAGGCCTCTCTTGAACCCCTCGACTGAGTTCGCCATCACCACCTCCTCAGGCAAGCAATTCCAGATTCTCACTGCCCTAACAGTAAAGAATCCTCTTCTATGTTGGTGGAAAAACCTTCTCTCCTCCAGACGCAAAGAATGCCCCCTTGTGCCCGTCACCTTCCTTGGTATAAACAGATCCTCAGCGAGATATTTGTATTGTCCCCTTATATACTTATACATGGTTATTAGATCGCCCCTCAGTCGTCTTTTTTCTAGACTAAATAATCCTAATTTCGCTAATCTATCTGGGTATTGTAGTTTTCCCATCCCCTTTATTAATTTTGTTGCCCTCCTTTGTACTCTCTCTAGTTCCATTATATCCTTCCTGAGCACCGGTGCCCAAAACTGGACACAGTACTCCATGTGCGGTCTAACTAGGGATTTGTACAGAGGCAGTATAATGCTCTCATCATGTGTATCCAGACCTCTTTTAATGCACCCCATGATCCTGTTTGCCTTGGCAGCTGCTGCCTGGCACTGGCTGCTCCAGGTAAGTTTATCATTAACTAGGATCCCCAAGTCCTTCTCCCTGTCAGATTTACCCAGTGGTTTCCCGTTCAGTGTGTAATGGTGACATTGATTCCTTCTTCCCATGTGTATAACCTTACATTTATCATTGTTAAACCTCATCTGCCACCTTTCAGCCCAAGTTTCCAACTTATCCAGATCCATCTGTAGCAGAATACTATCTTCTCTTGTATTAACTGCTTTACATAGTTTTGTATCATCTGCAAATATCGATATTTTACTGTGTAAACCTTCTACCAGATCATTAATGAATATGTTGAAGAGAACAGGTCCCAATACTGACCCCTGCGGTACCCCACTGGTCACAGCGACCCAGTTAGAGACTATACCATTTATACCCACCCTCTGCTTTCTATCACTAAGCCAGTTACTAACCCATTTACACACATTTTCCCCCAGACCAAGCATTCTCATTTTGTGTACCAACCTCTTGTGCGGCACGGTATCAAACGCTTTGGAAAAATCGAGATATACCACGTCCAATGACTCACCGTGGTCCAGCCTATAGCTTACCTCTTCATAAAAACTGATTAGATTGGTTTGACAGGAGCGATTTCTCATAAACCCATGCTGATATGGAGTTAAACAGTTATTCTCATTGAGATAATCCAGAATAACATCCCTCAGAAACCCTTCAAATATTTTACCAACAATAGAGGTTAGACTTACTGGCCTATAATTTCCAGGTTCACTTTTAGAGCCCTTTTTGAATATTGGCACCACATTTGCTATGCGCCAGTCCTGCGGAACAGACCCTGTCGCTATAGAGTCCCTAAAAATAAGAAATAATGGTTTATCTATTACATTACTTAGTTCTCTTAGTACTCGTGGGTGTATGCCATCCGGACCCGGAGATTTATCTATTTTAATCTTATTTAGCCGGTTTCGCACCTCTTCTTGGGTTAGATTGGTGACCCTTAATATAGGGTTTTCATTGTTTCTTGGGATTTCACCTAGCATTTCATTTTCCACCGTGAATACCGTGGAGAAGAAGGTGTTTAATATGTTAGCTTTTTCCTCGTCATCTACAACCATTCTTTCCTCACTATTTTTTAAGGGGCCTACATTTTCAGTTTTTATTCTTTTACTATTGATATAGTTGAAGAACAGTTTGGGATTAGTTTTACTTTCCTTAGCAATGTGCTTCTCTGTTTCCTTTTTGGCAGCTTTAATTAGTTTTTTAGATAAAGTATTTTTCTCCCTATAGTTTTTTAGAGCTTCAATGGTGCCATCCTGCTTTAGTAGTGCGAATGCTTTCTTTTTACTGTTAATTGCCTGTCTTACTTCTTTGTTTAGCCACATTGGGTTTTTCCTATTTCTAGTCCTTTTATTCCCACAAGGTATAAACCGCTTACACTGCCTATTTAGGATGTCCTTAAACATTTCCCATTTATTATCTGTATTCTTATTTCTGAGGATATTGTCCCAGTCTACCAGATTAAGGGCATCTCTAAGCTGGTCAAACTTTGCCTTCCTAAAGTTCAGTGTTTTTGTGACTCCCTGACAAGTCCCCCTAGTGAAAGACAGGTGAAACTGCACAATATTGTGGTCGCTATTTCCTAAATGCCCAACCACCTGCAGATTTGTTATTCTGTCAGGTCTATTAGATAGTATTAGGTCTAAAAGTGCTGCTCCTCTGGTTGGATTCTGCACCAATTGTGAAAGATAATTTGTCTTGGTTATTAGCAGAAACCTGTTGCCTTTATGGGTTTCACAGGTTTCTGTTTCCCAGTTAATATCCGGGTAGTTAAAGTCCCCCATAACCAGAACCTCATTATGGGTTGCAGCTTCATCTATCTGCTTTAGAAGTAGACTTTCCATGGTTTCTGTTATATTTGGGGGTTTGTAACAGACCCCAATGAGAATTTTGTTACCATTTTTCCCTCCATGAATTTCGACCCATATGGACTCGACATCCTCATTTCCTTCGCTAATATCCTCCCTTAAAGTGGACTTTAGACAAGACTTTACATAGAGACAAACCCCTCCTCCTCTCCGATTTTTACGATCCTTTCTAAACAGACTGTAACCCTGTAAGTTAACTGCCCAGTCATAGCTTTCATCTAACCATGTCTCGGTTATTCCCACTATGTCAAAGTTACCTGTAGATATTTCTGCTTCTAGTTCTTCCATCTTGTTTGTCAGGCTTCTGGCGTTTGCAAGCATGCAGTTTAGAGGATTTTGTCATCTCGCTTGTTGCCTATGCAGAGCACAGCAACTTACTAAACTAATCCTATCTGCTTCTCTGCTTCAGCAGCAACTTAGTTGACAGAGAAAGGACTCAGAAGGATCTAGAGAAGCTTGAACAGGGCATAGCGACTAATAGAATTGTATTTAACAGGGAGAAGTGCAAGATTCTATATCTGGGCAAGGAAAACAAAAATTACATCTACAGAATGGGAGGAATAGAACTAAGCAACAGCATGTTTTAAAAAGACTTGGGTATTCTAAAAGATCACAGACTGCACATGAGTCAAAAGTAATTACCCCCCTCTACTCCTCCTTAGTCAGACCTCATACTGTGTCCAATTCTGGGCAACACATTTTTAAAAAGACATTGAAAAACTGGAGCAAGTTAAGTGAGGAGCTACCAGGATGGTGAAAGGACTGCAAAGTGTGTCCTATGAGGAATGTTTACAGGATCTGGGAATGTTTCACTTGCAAAAAAGAAGGCTAAGAGGAGACTTAATAGCTGTCTACAGATGTGTTAAGAGATGTCACAGTGTAGAGGGATCATCCTTATTCTCATCTGCACATGGAAACACGAGAAGCAACGGAACAAAACTGAAAGGGAGAAGATACAGATTAGATATTAGAAAAAACTTTTTGACAGTGAGGGTGATCAATAAGTGGAACAGGCTGCCATGAGAGGTGGGGAGTTCTCCTGCAATGGAAGTCTTCAATAGAGGCTGGACAGACGTCTGTCTGAGATGGTTTAGTGAATCCTGCATTGAGCAGGGGGTTAGAAACAATGACCCTGGAGGTCCCTTCCAACTCTAACATTCTGTGATTCTATGATTCTAAGATGAGCATTTAATGAATGAATAAAACATTGAATCAAGTGTACCCGATTCAATACTGTCTTCATTCATTATTTAGAGCTGCTTTTTACACTTTTTATAGAGTTCAGGCTACTGTCAGGCTTAGATTTAGGGCTTGGATTAGGTCTTCAATTATAAATAAGGCTAGAATTTGGGATAGGTATAGCATAACAAAACAGTTACATTAAAACAATGTAATGGAAAAAAGTTTTTTATAAAAAGAATAATATAACAATGTTTAACTATTACATTTTTTGCTGCGTCTCTCTGAGCGACTTCTGCCGCATTCCACGTGCGCTGACATCCACAGGATCTCCCATTGCATCCAGGCCAGTTGAATAATCCAGTTGGAACCAACACTGACCCCATACACGCTTTACCTACTATACCAGTAAAATTGTTCTGATGAAGGTCCGGATGTGGACCCAAAACGTTCAAACTAATGTCTGTGTGGAGGCACATTAAGAGATCTTCTTCTTTACACCAAATTCTTCTTGAGTGCCAAGTTTTTTTCTGATTTTGGATTCCTGGGCTGGATACCCTACTTGAGCACCTATACTGATTATTAGTACGAGTGCCGTGTTGCTTCTTTTTCAGCTTTCAAAGTAGTTATGAGCTGATGCATTTCAAAGTAACAAAAAAAAATGGGTGTAATAATGCAGCCAGGGTATGATTGATGCTGCCCGTGGTCCTGACTGATTTTCCAACTTCAGCTGGTTGACATTTGGGAGGTGGTTTGCTTTGAGAAGAGCATAGCTGGAAATTTTCTACTGCAATAATGCTCCTTCTAGAGACTGTGCCTCCTCAACGGCCATTTGCTGCCCACTCTCTCCTCCTTCTATGCCTCAGTCTAGACCTTCCTGAGACTCTTAGGCTCAAGGATTCTTTAGGAACTGGTTTCTAGGAATTTTAGCAAAACCCAGAGGATTTGATGACTGTTCCAGGAGTTAGGGAAGTCTTCTTGTTTTATGGAAGATTTGGCAAGTTATGTTGGCAACAACGGTCTATAAGATCAAGCTGCAGACAATTCCACATGAAGCTAGCAACAAAGCCTGCTACTTGCTGGTTGAACCGAACGGAGTTTCATTGTTTTCAAGATCTCTGCTTCCTTTAAGTGAATGGGAACATTGTTGTTTATCTTCAGAGGGTGAAAACTCATATAAAGTAATACTTGCAGTTGAGAGTTTTTACAATGTCTAGTTATAACCCAACCGACCTCTAAATTTTCACGATTGTTGACCCGAATGTATCACGGGACTTGTTATATGTTGTACTGTGGGTTCTGCTCTAATTACAGCCGTGCAGTTGTCTTATAGCACCTCCAGCACAGTCAGTGTACAGTGTGATCATTTACACCATGTTTCCGTATAGTTTTTCCTCCTGGTAATTTCTCTTTAAGTGATAAAAAGGAGTCACGAGAATTTTACACAGGGGAAATCACAGCACTCAGGTAGCTAATTGTGCATCCGTTTTACATGTCTCAAGAGTTAACGTAGCAAATGAATGGTAGACTGAAATTAATAAAAACGTCACGGTGTAATTTAATATGGATGTGGGAAAATACAACACGTCCTTTGGTAAGTCACAAATATTTCATATCTTTAAAGCCACCGCACAATAAGGAGTGTTCGGTATATAGAAATGTGTTTTATGAGATACTGACTAGATTTATAAATTCATCACTTAGTAGAACACTTTTGTCATGGTATGAACCCAACCCAACGGGTGGTCGGTCATCGGACAGCACAACTCACAAACAACGGGATGGAAAAGGTGAGAGGAAGGCCCTACTCATAGGGAATAGGGGATAATCCCCACCTGAGCTCAAACCTGAGCCTGTCCCTGCACTCACCTAACACCCTATGTGGGTCCTTCCCCCCACCACCATCAGGATACCTCGTCCCTAGTAGTCAACTATTACTGCCCTGGTTAGTGCACTGGCCAGCAAGGATTACTAGCCTCACGTCAGCAGATAATACACACAGGGGGAAGGGACAGACACCAAAGAGACAAGGTGAAAAAACACCACACTTAGCTTATGATCACCGCTGCTAAGGTCCACACCGCTGATAACAACAGCAACTGGACTCCAATCACCAGACGTTGCTGACACCAGAGAGCAGCTCCTTCTAGGCTGGTCTCCAGAAAGGAACTGTATCACCAACAGTCAACTGATGCATCAGGTGACCTTTTAAAGGATGTTGGGAATGGTCACCATCTGCATCAGCAGACCCAGCAGCACTGCAGAAACATCAGATTGACAGGGGGAAGAAATGACATTGACCCCGAAAGGTCCAAAAGGAAAAAAAAAGTTTTAAACTGAGTAGAACCACAAAACCAAAAATGGATCGTGACAGCTTTGTTATTTATTTGTAATTTTCATATCATGAGTTAAAGTGGTTTGGGGGACTTTTTTGATCTTTAGGATAGGTAATATAAGTTCGATGGGGGTTTAACCCTCAGCACCCATGGCGATCAGTTGATTGGAGAGCAGCGTCGCTTTGCTAATTGCACAGCGCTGTACATTGTGCAATGGCCTTGACTGGTACTGCAAGCCGTCTATGATACAAGTGGATGGGACAAAGCTTGTAGCACCATTTTTGCCTAAAATAATAAGGGGGTATTCCTATGTTGGGTTGTTATAGCTTAGCTAGGATATAGTGTAGCATATTGATCAATGAGAATTTGACCTCTGGGACCGGTGTTATTCCAGAAACTGATTTTCTAAACAGCAGGTGGATAAATGTACTGGAAAAATCATTAAAGGATCCTTAAGTCCGAGAAACATGTAGGTCTAAGATGCATAGACACCTCATTTCACACATGATCGTTAGGTAACATCATTTACTTTGATGGGCTGATCCTTTTTACCTCTTCCCACACCATGCCATGCTTTTATGACATGTCTGATATCTAGCGCTTATTGGTTACCATCTCAAGTAATGACATATTGATGGTCCATTATGTCAGATTAGCCCCACCTGTAAGGAAAATGGAGATCCTTTAACCCAGCATCAGTGGCACATGATAAACCTACTTTAAAAAGTCTTTTTCTGCCCTCTTTTTTTCCAGAGCACAATACATTGTGAGACTTTAAAAAAGCTAATACTATATATTGCCAATATATTTATTAGTATGTTTTAAAATGCTCTTGAATGGGTTATGCACTACATGGACAACCCTTTCTTAATCCTAATGTTTTGTCCCAGTAAAATAATGACAACTATACTCACCTCCGGTGCACCGTTCCAGCGGTGTCGGCACTGGCTCTCCCGGGGATCGCGTGACATGGTTGTGGTATGCAATCTCTGTGGCCAATGAGTCTTGGCTTCACTTTTTCCTCCTTTGGACTTAACAAGACATACAGGGAAAGTGAGAGCTGCTGCTACTCTTTCACTTCCTCCATATGTCAATATCCATCTGCAGGAGAAGAGAGTGAAGCCAACGCTAATCGGCCACAAGGATTGCATATCACAGCACTGTCACACGATCCCAGGGCGAGCCAGTGCCAACACCGTTGGAACGGTGCCGGCACGGAGGGGAGTATAACTATAATTATTTTAGTGGTGCGAAACAGGAATTCAGAAGGGTTATCTGAGTAGCAGACGACCCCTTTTAACTCCAGGATGATATATAAATAAGAGCGTTACAAGTAGGGTGATAGTGTATAATCAATATAACACAATGCACAAAATTGGTGCATAACAAAATATTTAAAAAAAGTAGACCTGCCGTAAAAGTACAACTAACATGGCTAAGTATCAGACTGGTAGAGAAAGAGAGGGCCCAGCCCATCAGGGGTTACAATCTGCAAAGAAAGGGGGAAAGACACAGTAGGTGAGGGAAGAAGTTACTGATCAGGCAAAGTTTGCAACTGTACCGAATTTCCTGCAACTCAAAAGAAGAAACCGAAACAAGATGGGGCTTATGTAAATCACGACCAAAAGTATTTGAACTAGGGCGGCGGATTCCCACTAGAGACATCGGTAGGTTGTGGCTGGGCTTAAAATGGCTCTAGAAATGTTGCTACGATATGATAGTGTGATGGCACCAGGCTTATTGTAGGTTGGAAGCTTTTCTGACGACATTGGTTTTCAGGTTACTTTGAGGATTTGGAAGGTGGACGGGAGGATGACCTCCTGGGGTGGTGAGTTCCGAAGTGAAGGAGAATTATTGAAAGAGCTGTGAGAAGAGCAGACAATAGAAGAGCAAAGAATGAGGTTTTATGGGGACTGGATTGTATCGAGACCACCGATCCCTATTTTAGGTGTTGCCTACAGTAGGGGACCCCTTCTGTGATGGCCATATTTATTAATAGAGCACATGGACAGAAGTTGCCTTTAGTAGTAAAATATTTAGAATTGAGAGTACTCAGTGGTTGATACCTTTAGTAGTAGACATTTTAACTTTTTAGGTACATTACAATATGGAGTTCACCCATAAATCAGTAATATTGCCACGATTTTTAGAACTTTTGCTATTGAAAATTCCAAAAATGTTAATCCTCGTTCCCGGATACCAGCGACTAGTAATCAGTTTACAAGTCTCTTCACTAAAGCACCAATGACAGAATAATTTCCTTATCATTATGGGCTGCACTAAATATCAACCATACGACATGACAGGCACATTCTCCCAAGCTTATGGAAATACCAATTACTCTAACTCATAATACAGGAAAAAGACTGGATACATCCCGTAGTCAATAAACAGCCATATAAATGTCCAAGTAATGTTCTTCCTACAGCACAAAGTTTGGACGCCGACTCGAATTTAAGGTGCCTGCCTTGAAATGCAGGTCTGTTATCGGCGCCTTGTAGAATATGCATCACTTGCTTATGTGGCTCATCCGTCATATCACGCTAATAACATTTGCAACCATTTTGCTCATCCCGTCGCCACGATTTACCTAGTTTAATAGACAATGTAAATACGTACAGGCGTATATACATCTTCATTATAAAAGCGCCGCTCTTGAGTCATTGGCCCCTGGGGACGTCTCTATTCATTTTTATACAATTTGCTTACTGTACAGTACAGATGGCTTCTGTTAAGTAAGAGATCTGTCTGATGGCAAATTTTTATTTTCCATGATTCAGTTGCTTTAGGAGGATCGTACATTAAATTATCTCCTAAAATTAATTTACTTGATATTGTGAGCATAGAAAAGCTAAACAGATTTTTCTTCTAACAAAACACATTCTTTCCAACGACATGAAGAAAAATTTTGCAAACCTATGGTTCAACATTTAAAGCATAGGATGTCACCTATTTGTGGATAAAACATTTTTTAGATATATTATTAAAAATTTTTAAAGTGGTATAAACTTAAAAAAAAATGTGTAACATTTTTATTAGGTTGAAAAAAAATTAAAAACAAATATTCAACATTTTTTGTATTTTTGAGCTCACATTTGATCTGACATGGAAACATGGAGTGACGGAACTGGAGGCTGAACCACCATACGGCACCAAGGCAAGTGTTGGGCACAGGTCATGTAGGGAGGAGAGCCAAGCTAATGGTCTCTCCTGCGTGTCTGGGGCGGAACCTTCGGGGCTGTCACCAGTGTTTCAGGGGGAAGAGATTGTAGACCGGAGAAATTAAGGGCACCTGACTGATGGGGGCAGGTCTGACATAAATAGCAGTTTCAGCGGGAAGATGGGACACTTAGCGGGGAACGAGCATGTGAGTAGTGAGACGGTTAATTCCCTCTCCACGTACCCACACCCGCTAGCTGCGCCTGTACCCCCAGCTAGCCCGACTGCCGACACATCTTACCCTCAGCCCAGAGACTTCCGCACCGGGTAGTGACCAGGATAGAGTAGAGTACGTACCCTGGCTCCGCTCACCACCGCGGAGGCACCGCTTAGTCCCATCCTTGCGGTGCCTGCAGATGACCGGCCCGTGCCTGTGTCTGCTGGACTGTGTGCTTTAACTGCAGCCTTGCCTAGTGAACTTTCTGCTTCTTCTTCTGTGCCGCCGACTATCACCTCTACTCCATCGTGTGCACCGATCAGGAGATCACGTGCAGAAGAACCCAGAGGATTCATCGTCGCAAAGAGAAAGTGCATCGCTCATCTGCGGGACCGGATCGGAGACATCTTGCGACGCCAGCGGCGCTGCCGAGGGATCTTCCAGCCACCTTCCTCCAGCGCACAGAGACTGATAAGTTAATCCGTTATATTCTATTACATTTGACTTTCCCCCCATCCTCCAATCACATCCTTTATCCCTCTGCTTGTACCATTATTGCTTCTATATATAAAGAACCTGTTAACTCTTGCTCTGCCCCCTGTGTGTCTCTGCATCCTACGCACCTGCTAGCATCCTACAGTCATATCGCAAATAATAGAACCTTTGCAAGACACTTGTTGACCATTGTGTCGCCATTTCGCCAACTCTCCCAGAATGTCCAGGAAGCTCCTGGAATACGGAAAGACCTTGCAGACTTCCAGTTGAGCAACAAATGAAGGGTTTGTGCACAAGATGTCTCTTTCTTGTTCGCCAAGTTTTTGAAGCAGAAGACAATTTTGAAAACAGTAGCGTTTCATTTTCTTGAAGTGTCTTTTCTGGCACTTTTTAGGTCATTTCCTGAGCACTTTATTGATTTTTTTAACCGGGTCCGTCACTGATTTTTTTTTTTTTTTTCTGGACATTCTTTTAACCATGTTGAACAATAAAAAAAACCTTGTGTTTTTTTAAGCAAAGATGCTGTCAAAACACTCAAAAAATGCCAAAGCGCCTTTTGAGACTTCATATTGACTTCTACTGTAAAGTATTGAGCATCTTAAGAAAGGAAGCCGCCTGAACAGTGGGCCACTCACTTCTTTTAACCGTTTGACGTCTTTAGAAACCTGAAGCAGTTAAAAGACACTAAAGACATTGAACACATGAAGAGCAAGTAACTTTTATATAGAAATTTTTAGGTTCCTTGTTTTATGCACTTTCTTTGAACTTTTTCGGATGGGTATTGGAGTGGACACACCTGGAAAAAAAGACATTCTGTGCACATATCAGAAGAGTCGGCCTAACATGACAGCTAGCTATTCTCGTTGGTTTCTTCATTCAGGGGGAGCGGAATAGGCCAAGTGGGTGAGGCTTTATGAAAGGTTGTGGGTTTCATATACAATTTACAGGCAGGGCACTACACTCGCTGCAAATACCTGCAGTGTACAGTTGACAAGGGTTTGTACTGCGCAGCCTGGGAGGTTTTCCATTTTTCATTTTTTACTCCTCTTCTTCCAAGATCCATAACTTTTCTTATTTTTCAGTCAATATAGTTATACGGGGGCTTGTTTTTTGTTTTGCAGAAGTTGTACTTTTCAGTAGCACCATTCATTATGCCACATAGTGTACTGGAAAACAGGAAAAAATTCCAAGTGCTGTGAAATTTTAAATAAAGTGCAAGTTTTTTTATTTACCATGTTCAATATATAGTAAAAGTGACCTGGCAATATGATTTTCCAGGTGAGTACAAATACACAGACACCAACAAGAATAGGGTTTTGTTTATTTAAGTGGTAAAAAAAAAAGAAATTTGTCCAAAAAAACATTTCCCTTTTATCGCCACTTTCCCAGATCCATAACATTCTCATTTTTTGAGATCTGGGGCTGGGTGATTACTTATTTTTGTGCCTTGAGCTGATGTTTTTGCTGCTACCATTTTGGGGTAGATAAGATGTTCGGATCACATTTTATTGCAACGTTGCAGCAACCAAAATAAATGTAATTCTGGAGTTTTGATTTTTTTTTCTCTTTACGACATTTACCAATTAAATTAATTCATTTTATATTTTGATTGATTAGACATTTCTGAACATGGAAATACCAGATATGTGGATTTTTTGTTTTATTTTTAATGAACTTTTGTGTTTTTACATTTTTTTAAAATATTTCTTAAAACTTTTTTTGACTTTTTACTGAATTTAATAGTCCCCTTAGGAGACTTGAAGCTGCAATCGTCTGATGGCATGTGCGGCACATAGCAGGGCTTCAGCACTGCAATGTATGGCAAAAATCATGATCTCCTACGAACGCCGACAAGGGGTTTGTGTTCACAAGAGGATCATGATCACAGACAGCAAAACTCCACCTGTCATGACAACCCATTGGTGTCCGGCGATAACTTGACAGGTGTGCCAATGGGCGGAATCAATGACACGCTTCCTGTCTACGCATGTTAAATGCCGCTGTCAGTGATTGACAGTGGCATTTAACTGGTTAACAGCCTAGGGTGGATCGTGGATCTACCAGTGACTGTTAGAGGTGCTTGATGGATAAATCAATAAAACTGGGTTTTTCTGTGCACCTTCTTCTGGAATGTGTATGTCAGAATCTATAGGAACCCAATACATTAGGGTCTCATTCAGATGTCTGTTTTTCACATTTTTTCACTCATACCTACAATAGTGAATGGGGTCATTCTCATGTCCTTGATTTTCAACAGATGGAGCGGTGGTCCATGGAAAATCATGGAGACAAGTCCGACTTTAATTAGTTTGTCGGATCATAATTGGCAATTCAAGCCTATGGCTCTGTGAAAAAAAATGGACGGCAGTCAGATGGCCTCCGAGTGTGTTCGATTTTCAAGGAATTTTATATTTGAAAAGAATAGATTTCTTTTTTCCTTTTCACATACGAGAAGAACTGATGACACTTTGAAACAAAACACATGCTGTCCAAAAGTCAGGGTAATCATATACTAAATCACAAACTACCAAAAGGCAAATAATCCCTAACTGAAGACCATAAAATGTAACTTTTAATAATGCTATTGAAGGAAACTTTTAAAGTGCTCACTGTCTTAATACCTATAACCTATGTCTTATTATATACACGGGTATGGGATAAAGTGTGGCCGCTACCTATATCCTATTCTAATTCCACCATTGATTTACTGATTGGTGCATTTTAAAATGGGAACTTTTTAAAATGCTTAGGAAGCCTTTGCAGGTATTTTTTGTTAATTTTTCTAATTTACTGAGATAATGACTTTCGAGCTTTCATTGGCTGTAAGCCATAATCATCAACATTAGCAGAAATAAACACTTGAAATAGATCACTCTGTGGTTGTTGTTTTGGACTATACTCTGTGTTTAGTTGAGGGTGCAGCTAAGGACACTCAGGGTCCGCCAATGTTGAGTGGGGGCACCACTGCATAATATAAGGGTGTCAAAGTCTCTGCTGTCTGGCAGGCACAAACAAGGGTCAGGTTAGGGATTTGCCTAGTCTGTATATTAACCTGTAGTATGCATGTTTAATATCTCCCCTGGTTTGTTCATTCCCGTGTGAGTGTTAGGGCACAGTCATAACAGTATACTGTATGGGGACAGAACAATCGGATTACCAATCCTTTTGCTGTATGTAGTTTTGTCAGCCCCTGTGCATGGGACAATAAAAAAATGCCTATCAAGTTGTGTGATGACACAGCATTTTATCCTAATTATCCAAATGTCTATTTTCAGCAAGCCAGCAAGAATAGACTGTTATCTATATCTTGACTTTTGAATTTATGTGTTTCTTTCTGGTTGGTCAGGAGAACAAAGACTTTTGTTCATAAAAGCCTGTAATATTGACTTGTAAATTGACATATGATGTAACATATTGCAATGTTATCCTGGATGACTGGAGACGCAAGATAATTGGAAAATGATGTTTGCTGATATGTTGATTACATATTGTCCAGGCCAGCTATCTTGTTGACTTGCAAAACACAGGAGGAAAGACTATGGAAATAGATTAAATAATCAAATAATGAAAGTTGATCTCATCACCATTCTTTCCCTTTACATGTGAATGCTGGCTTAAAAGACAACATCTATGTGAGTTATATAAGTGAGATATATCCAGACATCCAAACATTCAAAGAACCAGAGACTATTTACAAGACAGCAGCCAAAACATCATAGCTCCATCACAAGGCACACAAATTTGACATTCTACAAGATGCCACGTCCCCGGCTGGAAGAATACAGATCTGCTCCACTGACCATCACTGAACCATAGATACGTTTGGAGAAGTCAGGATTTGGACCTACCGGTCACCTGATCCCCATGAATATGTTTGTGAAAGCCAGGAAAGGGACCCACTGGTCACCTGGGTCCATGGAGATGTTCGGAAAAGCCAGGTTGTGACCCACTGGTCAACTGGCCTTGTACCTCATTGGACTGTCATCTTCTTAAGCTTGTCGATACTCCCCCTCTGTGCATGCTACAGGTGGGGTAGTCAGCCCTGGAAGCTCTGAAGTATCATCTGCTCTTATCCTGGTGAGTCAGCTGAATGGTGAGTCTCTGTAATTTGCACCATCTTGAGTATTTTGCTGGGACAGTTCTATGTGTTATTTGCCTGTTTTGTGGTTCATTGAAGTATTGTCACTCTGTTTTACCCTCACCCTGTGTTGTCTTAGTAGAATTATGCCCACTGTTAAAGCGCAGGCGTTCGGTGGAATGATCCCTGCTCCATGCAGTTTCAGCTAGTAGACTAGGGCATCTTGCTGGCCCTTGTGTCTTCATAACTAGTATAAAGAGGAAAACTAATACGCTCTCCCTCAGTAAAAAGAAAACTGTCTCGATCGTGTTACCTATAGGAGGTAGCTACCCTTTAGGTCAGTGTATAACCCTATAAAGAGCTTTCCAACTTGACTAATAATATAATCCACATTAGAAGCTCTGCCAAACTAAATACCCATTTGCAGACAGCTGTTTCAGGGTTCTTGCTTCTCGTCAATGTGGAATAGGATACTTGTTGGCTGGAAGACAAAACTTTAATGTGGGTCTTAGAGAATAATATTTCTTCTTGTGAAGACCTATAAATTTTGTAAGGAGACTTAAGCCTCCCCTTCACACTTCACTGATATCGACAAGTTCAGTCGAATGTTTGCAGAGGCTCTTTCATAGAGTACATAGGAGAGCTCGGTCGCTCCTTTGAATGGCAGAGTTGGGTGAGATAAATGTCAGCCAAACCATCAGCCAAAATATTGTTCATCCAACAGCCATCTAAGGGTTATAGAGGACTTTATGAACTCCTAATTTTCAACAGTGGATGTTGAGCCTCATTTTTGCAGAGTGCAAAGAATTTGTCCATCTATGTCATACTATAGGTAGTCCGTAATGTTCTGTGATTCCTCCATCAATAAAAGAAAACTTCCATAATCTTTAGTATAATTGATCATGGCTGATGAAACATGATATAGACAAAAGGAAAAGGGAACAAGTGGCTCTAGGCGCATGCCAAGTGGAGGTTGTGTTGGATTACAATGTGATGGACTCTATAGACCAGGTTACAGTCTTGTGAGGAGAGACGTTTTCAAAGGTTACCTGAAGACAATGTCTCATGAAATATGGAAGAAAATTCTAGAAGTAAAGATAGATCCATTTGACACAGATGGTGTGGGAGACATCATACTCAAGAAGTCATGGTTGGACTAAACCATCGGAGTAAAGATGATTTTCTTTATACGGTTTCTAACATAACGGACCCAGATTCACCAATGTTCATGAGGTCAATGCATTATGACATTTTCCTCAATTCTCGTATACAGATGGAGCAATCCTAAATGAATTATTGGTCGTACCACGAAAGTTCGCTTGATGTGCAGATCGTTCACAATCGAGTAATCACGAGCTATGAAAGCAATTTTCAAGGCCAGGATTAATACATCTGTACCAGATATGTTTTTGGCCTATGTTTGCAACGATAATATCTGGATTTATTATGTAATTAAAATTGGACATGGTCATTTTCTGTTTAGACGGTGGTTGGACCCTCACAATCATTTTGTCTAGTTGACCTGAGATACCGCAGTCTGATGATGGTGCGAGGCATCATTAGTAGCATGATAATAATAATTTTATTTATAGAGCGCCAACATATTCCGCAGCGCTAATAATGATATTTACAGAGGTTTTCTGTTCATCTAATGTTGAATAAGTCATCAACATTGGATTGGTGGGGTCCAACAATCCCGCCAATTTGCTACTATTAGAGTAGCGTATTGTTCACTATGTAACCGTGGCTGCTAATCAAGAACCCCACTGATCCAATACTGACGACCTGTTCTAAGGATGGCTAATCAATATGACATGCCCGGAAAACCCTTTTTACTTTTCGATAAGGTCAAACTGTTCGCCATGACAAATGATAACCATTATGAACATGGGACATTAAAATGTAGTCAGAAGATGACCAGTTGTATAGTTATAGGAAGTGCACAGGCTATAGTTGCACCCAGACCTTGGAGTCTAGGGAGGAGGTATAACATCCATGTCCCAGGTATCCCAGGCTCTGCTTCCTTCACCTCAGTACTCTGCCCTTTGTTGTGCTCCATGTCAGGTTTTGAAAATTGCCCGGCGTGGCTCAGTGACATCATCTTCCTATTCCTAGTTAGGGATACACACCTTTGTTTTAGGACTGAGACTCTAGACTTTTGTTTGGTGTGCTCCACCTTCTGTGTATATTGTGCTTCAACTTGCTTCCATCCCTGGTTGGCTCCACTTCATCTGTTCTGCTGCTCCTGAGATTACCGAGTGTCCTTGCTTCTCACATGCCTCCCTGATTGTGGAAGAGTAAAGCTATTCAAGAACAGTGATACTTAAGGGTGCTTTTAGCCAACTTTCATCTAGTGTGTATGGATGGCCTTAAGATAGTCAAATATTATATGATATTGCTACTGGGGTGGAGCCATCACCAGAAGTTTTGCTTAGCGGCTCCTCCAGTCATGATCCAGCCCTGAATATCAGTAATTTATATATTAATGCTAGTTCAGGTTTGGTCTGTTAGCGTTCGAGCTTCTCTTTGTTAGGGTTTTCAACCCTTGACGTTCAAATTACCTTATAGTACATATGCAGAGGAGATATCTCCATAAGAAAAGCGCCTTAGTTTTGGCTTTGTTGCATCAATTTGCAATAATGTTACAAAATTGCAGCAAAAACATGTTCTCCCGGGACTACGTCCAAAAAAAGTCTCGCTGCTCCAACGTGTGAACACAGCCATACTTTTAAAAGGATTATTCAATATTATAAAAACATGTTTTGTTTTTTTTCGTCCAGAAACCGCTTCCCAGATTGCAGCCTAGCTCCATTGTATTGATTGAGGCGCAACCACAATACCCATTCACAACCTATGGTCAGGTGCAGTGTTATTTTTTAAAGAAAGCGATCGTGTTTTTTTTTAATCTTGTACAAATTTACAAAAATAATGATTTTCTGTATATTTACTTTGGGCTGATTCTCAATATCAGTCTCTAACATTGCTTGCAGAAAGCACTTTCTTGCCAATACGTAGCGCTGCTGATTGTTGTATGGCCATGATGTTATCGGTGTGCCGCTTTTTGTCATCAATTCAATTTGGTCTTTGATTCCTTCTTTTTATTTTCTGTCCATATACATTTCTAGAAACATGTAGAGGTCATCCTCGGAGATATGCAATCACCTTGCCGCTCTTAGCATGTCTTCTAGTTCTCATTACACAACTGATGACCTATCTGATAATATTCTCCTCTTTCCACAGATTTCCCGTAGCAAACATTCTCCAAGAATAAAGCTCTGAGCCCTTTTCATCTTCATTCCGAGGCTGTGTCTAATCTCTTATTTTTCTTCTTTTCTTCTAAAGATCGTTTGCAAGTATTTCTTCTTCTGTTTTGCCTAGTGGAACAAGCCATGTCTTCACAATTGACAATTTTGACTTTTCGCATCTTGTGATTTTTCTGTTTTTTTTACCTAAGCATGACATCTACTCGTATGAAGACACAGTGAACCTTTTCAAATAAACTCTGCAATGTGAAAAAAAGTCTATTGAGATGTGAGCTAAGAGGGCCATGGGGAAAAAACAATTCTCCTATGCATTAATTTGCAATCCATAAATACCATGTTTCCGTCTTTTTCTTATTCTGTGTACTGCACACTTTCTAAAAGTGAATTAGATAAGAAAGTCTTCGGAAACTTAGTAATTCCTTAAAGGGGGCTTGAAGGATGTAAAACGACAAAAGCAGAAGTGATTAGGAAGATTTTCCTGCTTTTTTATAACTAGGATGGTATGCCTAGAACCACTTTGTGACTTCTGGTGATTTTGGGTTTGGCAAATTTTCACGTTTCAGACAGTGATGTTGGGAAGAAACTGTGTTTGGCCGGCTTTTTTATGCATTTTTTTTCCATCTTTTTTGCTTTCAAAAAATATTATGCCTAGATGTTACCTGTAATTTAATAGGAAACTATAAAATGTGGTACAGTGATTGTTTTTCTGTGTTTTACTCTCCTTTATGTCATGAAAAACTACATTTAAAAATGTCTAAATAAGACAGCATCAACTCAAAAACCTCTTCTAAAAAAGGCTGAGATTCATGGTATCCTTTATGACCTAAAAAAGAAAGTTACCAAAAAAGTGTATTTGTGAGATAGTTGTTATTATTATTATTTTGGGCATGTTGGCTCTCCAATTTTGCAATGTTCTTTTGCAGTGTATATTTTTTATGCATTTTATTGCCAGGCCACAGCACTGCCAGAGGAAGATGATGACTTGTCAGATATGCGGGTTTCTGGCCCTCACAAGGGCTTATGCTCAGTGCACTTGTCTATGTGTTATTTGTCTGTTCACTTGCAACAATGAAGGGCTGGCTTCCCTCCATCAAGTGTCAGTTACAAAAGACCTGCTCAGGCACAGAGAGTCTGAGTAGTGAGGAAAAGTTACGTAACTGACTAGTGGTAGCAGATTAAGTAGTGGAATCAACTTGAACTCCGTGCTGCCCAGATAACAGGGGGGTCAGGGAAATTATTTCTTTGTTTGTCCAGGGTGTAGGAGACTGACTACCCATAATGGAGATAAGAAAGAGACATCCCTGACATAGAGTGTCCTCCTGAGAGGAGATATTAGTTGGAAAAGGAGGACACATTAATACTGCCGGAAATCAAAAACTAGGTGAGTGCAATCAGTAACCAATAAAGGAACAGATGACTGTACTAGAAGTAGCCAGTGGGCCAAAAATAGGTGGAAGAGGAGGGTACTGTTCATTTGTGGAAGGGGCACATGGAGAGAACCAGAGAAGAGTGACAGGGCCAGTTGATCAAAAAATCTTAAATAAATTACCAATCATAGTCTGTCATTGTTTGAAACAAAGTCAGCTGTGTTTGATTTTCTTCATTCAAAACTCTGCCGAAAGATCTTTCATTCACTCAACCAGCGACATACTTTAATCTAGTGTTGGCATTAGTGATGAGCGAATATACTCGTTACTCGAGATTTCTAAAGCATGCTCGAGAACAATTTTGTCAGGGCCATTTTGGGTGTTTTGTGTGAAATTATGTCCAATTTGCCTTTTTTTAATTTTTTTTTGTGTGTTGTTCAAATACACACAAATGAAATAAACATGTGTATTATTATTATTATTATTATTATTATTATTATTATTTATTGTTATAGCGCCATTTATTCCATGGCGCTTTACATGTGAGGAGGGGTATACATAATGAAAACAAGTACAATAATCTTAAACAATACAAGTCATAACTGGTACAGGAGGAATGAGGACCCTGCCCGCGAGGGCTCACAATCTACAAGGTGTATAACAAAACATGTAACAATTTCAAGGATGCCAACTAGTGATGAGCGAATATACTCGTTACTCGAGATTTCTCGAGCATGCTCAGGGGTCCTCCGAGTAATTTTTAGTGCTCGGAGATTTAGTTTTTCTTGCTGCAGCTGAATGATTTACATCTGTTAGCCAGCATAAGTACATGTGGGGGTTGCCTGGTTGCTAGGGAATCCCCATATGTACTTACAGTATGCTGGCTAACAGATGTAAATCATTCAGCTGCGGCAAGAAAAACTAAATCTCCGAGCACTAAAAATTACTCGGAGGACCCCTGAGCATGCTCGAGAAATCTCGAGTAACGAGTATATTCGCTCATCACTAGTTGGCATCCTTGAAATTGTTACATGTTTTGTTATACACATGTTTATTTCATTTGTGTGTATTTGAACAACACACAAAAAAAAATTAAAAAAAGGCAAATTGGACATAATTTCACACAAAACACCCAAAATGGCCCTGACAAAATTGTTGGCTTCTTATAACTATCAACAAGCTTCTTTCACCTCTCAACTGGAATTTTGGATCACTCTTCTTTTGCAAACTGCTCCAGGTCTCTCATATTTGGAGGGATCCTTCTCCCAAAAGCAATTTTTAGATCACAGGTGTTCAATGGGATATAAATCTGGACTCATTGCTGCCCGCTTCAGAACTCTCCAGCTCTTTGTTTCCATCTGCTTCTGGGTGCTTCTTGAAGTATGTTTGGGGTCATTGTCCTGCTGTCAGACCCATGAACTAGTATGCAAACTCAGCTTTCTGATGCTGGGCACTATGTTGCAACCCAAAATCCTTTGGTATTCTTTAGATTTCATGACGCCTTGCACATAGTCAAAGCACCCAGTAGAAGAGGCAACAAAACAACCCCAAAACATATTTGAATCTCCACCTTCTTTTGACTGTAGATACTGCGTTCTTTTCTATGTAGGCCTCATCACATTTTTTCGGTATACAGTAGAGCATCAAGATCTCTGGAGATGGACTTTGAGATTGTTGATATTGTTCAACAATTTTGGTTCTCAAGTCCTCAGACAGTTCTCTTCTCCACTTTCTGTTCTCCATACTTAGTGTGGCACACACAGACACACAATGCAAAGATTCTCTCTTCCACTGTCCGGCAGCACTGCACTGGTTAGCTCAAACCACAATGCTTAGAGGACAAAATGTCCCTCAGTTGTTGGGTACATAGTCTTTAGTGGATTTTTACAATTCTCGTTGCATCAGCTCTCGTTCTGTTCCAGTCAGCTACCACATCAGTGTGACCGACCCCTGCTATCAGGACCTGTAATCTGCAGCAGCCCTCCTCCTCACTGCTCTCTCAGCTACAACTCACTCTAAACTCTACATCACACTACTAGATTCACATGAAAAACATTCCCCTTCATAAGCTCCTCATCTAGGAGAAATATGGCACTGTGCTACAACATACCCACACTGTACTAACACAGTGCCCCTCATGGTACAATGGCATATTACCATTCACAATAAGCAATTCACAGCTCACTTCTTCCCCTTCCTGTACAATATGACACAGGAGCTGGAGAGCAAAGAACCACAATAGGGTCTTACCTGGTTTAAAATTGGTTAATTTTAGGAAGGTTCTGCTAACCTGATAAGATTGTGTGTACACAACAGTTTGAAGGCATAGGTATACAGCTGCTGCAGACCCACAGGTCATCCGACCAATTCAATAGATGCAGGAAAAAGTTGTGGACGGTGTGTTGGGTGGTAATAAGGATCCAGGATGCGCAGACTGTAAAGAATGCAGTATTATTATCGATGCGTTTTGAAGTTACACACTTCTTCCTCAAGATTTAACCACATGAGCAGTGGACATCAGGTTACACAGAAGGGAGATACTAAGTGGCAAGCATTTTAGAACTATTTTTTTTTAGGCTAAGACAGCATATTTAATAAAAGAAAAAAGTCATTTGAAGATTTTCTATTTCTCAAAGTGCCTGTCATGGCGGGAACTCACAGGCATTCTCAGCTCCATGCTACTCACTGTGCTCGCTGCTTTGCTCCTCCCTGTGTCAGGCTGCCTCACTGAGTTACCTCATGCAGCACTTTCTTCACTGCTGTATCTTTCTGTTGTCTTCATCTGGCTATAGAAAGACATGGCAGATCCTGCAGGAATTTAACCCTGCTGTGTCCTGCAGTGTTTGGCTTCCCCGGCCTATCACCCACCAGCAGGGAATATATAAGGCAGCTTCTCCTCCTATTCCCGGCTTCAACTTAGGTTCCTGTCAGTCTCAATTTTTCACCATCTGACTACACTTCTTTATTTCGCCACCCTGTGCTCCGTTTTCCTACTTTGACCCGTGGGCCAGCTGCTGCAGATCCGGGAACTGGTGTGACACCTGGTGACTACCTGCAGCCAAGCCTATCCTCACCAGGCTCTAGCGAAAACCAGGTGGCCACTTAGTCACCACTCAAGGGTAAGCCCTGCCCTTGGGTCCACACCAACCACCTTCACAGTACCTAGGAATTAGGAGCAAGTTATCTGAATGCGCTGGTACTATAAGGATGACTCTTGACTATTTTTTATTTTTTCGGACAGGATCTTTAAAAATTACTGCATATTACACTCCATTTCTAAAGCACCATCTTCCCCATTAAAA
Organism: Ranitomeya imitator; assembly: GCF_032444005.1. Lineage (NCBI taxonomy): Eukaryota > Metazoa > Chordata > Amphibia > Anura > Dendrobatidae > Ranitomeya > Ranitomeya imitator. The sequence continues at coordinate 819,832,552 of NC_091283.1, forward strand.
TAATTCTATTAAATAACAGTACCATAAAAACCAACAAATCAAACTTTGCTCATATATATTCTTCCAGTGGTGTTTAAAGCTGCTGCCTTTGTTTGTATTGACAATGGATCTTATCTTTTGCTAAGGGTTGTGTTTGCCCTATTATTACCCTGTATAAAAGCCTCATAGTCTTTCCTTTTGACTTGTTCCGCAGCAGTAGAGTGGCGTAGGAAATTTAATCGAAGAAGCAACTCAAGGGAAAGCCTTCTGAGACTAGGCCCTTTTTTATAATGCTGTTATCTTCCTTTCCTTGTGTTGAAGATGTGTGCTGAAAAAAAAAAAAACCTTACAAAAAGTCATTCTGAGTATATTCTTTCCGATAATTATTGTCGGAATTTCAGATAAGTATTCTACGTGATGTAATGTATGTCGGAACGGCCTTTCTGAATGCCAGTTCCGCAATATTCCCGAGCACACAATGGTACATTGAGACACCAGGGCCTGGTATTTTAGCACAGACAAGAGAGAGCTTTGATGTTCTGTGTTTTGATAAGGCGCAATCTGGGCGCTTTTATCTAAGCTGTTATATTTAAAGATGACATCCTACCCCTGGCTTCTCTGCCATTGTTTTCACTCTGATTATCTCTAAATGTTGTTGTTTTGGATTTTTTAAAAATTTTTCTTTTCATTTTTTTTTCTTTTAAAGCCCTTTAAGCCAAATTATTGAAATGCGACCTATCCTATACAGTGCAGGTTTTCCAAAGGACTAGGTGGTTAATCAGAAGTTAATTGTATAATTCAAATGCAGATTAGGGCTTTTTTTCGCAAGCAAATCCCAGGTTGCGATTATTAAAAAAAAAAAAAAAAAATGAATGGCGCGTGAAAGTTATGCACTTGGGTGTTGAGCCTGGTAAACAGCGACGGTTTAATTTCTTGTAAACAAAGTGTAGATACACCAGGGGTCTCCATTGAAGGGAGAGACGAAAAAAATAAAAAGGTAGAAATAAATTTAAAAAAAAAATACACACACACACAGACAAAAATACAAACAGATAGGATCTTTTTGTTTATTTCCATCTTTCAAAACCGAGAGCTAAAAGAGTACAAAGGAATTCATTAATATTTAATGAAAGACTGGCAATATGCAAATAGCTCTGGCTCTATAAATATGCTACATACAATATGGTTATGCAATGAGGGGACGTAGGTCTGCTATCTGGAATGCAACTGATAAAAAGTGACTAGCAAATCACAGCAAAAGGACAAACCCAAAAAGCATCATAGAATAAAGCCGCCATCCTAACCAATTACTAATGCTAACCTATCAAAAATTAAGGAAGCATATACCAAAGTAAAAAGATATAATTTTATTGCGAAACCGCTAAGTCATTTGGGTAATTTCGCAATGTATCTCTGGGAAAACGTAAGCTGGCGGCAGCCTCACCGCTTGCGCGCATCGGTGGATGCCGGAGGGTGAGTATATAACTTTTTTTTTTTATTCTTTTTTTTAACAGAGATATGGTGCCCACACTGCTGTATACTATGTGGGCTATGTTATATACTGCGTGACTGATATATACTACGTGGACAGTGTTATATACTGTGTGGGCTGTTATTTACTGCTTGGGCTGTGTTATATACTACGTGGCTGCTATATACTACGTGGCTGCTATATACTACGTGGCTGCTATATACCATGTGGCTGTGCTATATACTATGTGGCTGCTAAATACTATATGGCTGCTACATACTATGTGGCTGCTATATACGACATGGCTGTGCTATATACTATGTGGCTGTGCTATATACTACGTGGCTCTGCTATATACTACATGGATCTGCTATATACTATGTAGCTGTCTGTGTTATATACTACGTGGCTGTGCTATATATTATGTGGCTGCTATATACTATGTGGCTGCTATATACTACATGGCTGCTATATACTATGTGGCTGCTATATACTATGTGGCTGCTATATACTACGTGGCTGTCTGTGTTATATAGTACGTGGGCTCTGTTATATACTACGTGGCTGTGCTATATACTACTTGGCTATGCTATATACTACGCAGCTGTGCTATATACTAGGTGGCTGCTATATTCTACTTGGCTGTGCTATATACTATGTGGCTGCTATATACTACGTGGCTGCTATATACTACGTGTCTGCTATATACTACGTGGCTGTGCTATATACTACATGGCTGTGTTATATACTATGTGGCTGTACTATATCCTGCACCCCGAACCCCCGACATTCAGTGCCCCGAACCCCCGACATTCTGCGACCAATCAGCAACAGATGCAGTCCAGCTGCGAATTGACGCGGGATTTAAACCACACTTCACTGATTGGTCGCGCCCAGCCGACCGCGACCAATCAGCGATATTGGCACGGGATTTAAACACCGCTTCAGTGATTGGTAGCTCACGGTTGGCCGCGACCAATCAGCGATATTGACGGGGTATTTAAACACCGCTTCGGTCATTGGTCATGCCCGGCCGGCCATGACCAATCAGCGGCAGGCGCAGTCCGGCTGTGAATTGGCGCCAGATTTGAACCACGCTTCGCTGATCGACCAGCCGGGCACGACCAATCAGCGATATTGGCGCGGAATTTAACCCCCACTCACAGCGTGACGTACATACATAGTCTAGAATACCTGATGCGTTAGAATCGGGCCACCATCTAGTATAGTATAAGAGTATAAGATCTAGGCAGAGAATTAGTGATGATAAGTATCATACATAATTTGAGGTAGGCAAAATTACCTTACCAAACCAGACTATATATAGAAGGCTAGTAGCCAGAAATAATAAGGTGCAAATGTGCTGATACTTGCTAACATGCAGCAGCCAAAATTCTGCCTAGAAGTGCAGAGAGTGATTCACAGCAAACGCTATAGTGGTGGACTAACCTGAAGAATAATCTGTAGGCGGCACAGTCAGACCCCGACGCGCGTTTCGCGTTAGCTTTGTCACAGGGGAAGTCCAATTACTAAAGCGCTGCAGGAATCAGCTGACCCCTATACTACTTGATTAGGTGGGCTGCCCAGCATTTTATAAGTGCACCCCACAAGGACAGACACCCTTATTCTGCACATCAACACTGCAAAAATAGAAAACAATGCAAGAGATCTTAGTTGATATTTTGGCCAAAATACGTCAAGGATCTCCATTCTTTTGCGAGATTGGCACCTTATAGTAGCCTTATCTATGTGCATTTCTAATATTAAGACACAGCTTCCCCATGGATTCTAGATGTGAGTGGTTGTTCATCAGTATTTTGCACCTGCACTGTCTCAGCCTTTTATCATGGGGGTATGCAGTGTATTAGTAATGTGACCAAGTATTGGTAAGTATGGCTGCTTTTTTTCTGGCAAAAAAAGCGCGTAGTTGAAGGAAATTGATATGAAACCTTCAGATGTAGCAGAGTAAAATTTAGTATTTAATTCTTTGGAAATATACCTGTTGTATAAAATGATACAATAATCTCCAGCATTTGTAGAAGAAGAGTATTGACACACCCCCAGGGAATAAAAGTTTTATATACACTATACAACTTCTTTCATTTTGTTTTAATTTGAAAAACAAAGCCTTGGAGGAAGGGATGGCGTTAGGGGCAGGCAAACCAGGCATTTGCCTAGGGCCCCATTATTTCAGGGGCCCATAGCAAGTGTCATGCCACTAATAGCAGCACACTACACAGCCACTATGGGGCCCGTGAGTCAGGGGGGCCCGGTGCCCCCTCCCCACATCGCGTATTCAACTGTATCAGTGTGACGCCCAGGAGACCGGGATACCCAGCACCGGACCAATGGAGTCTGTCTCTTGAGGGGGATGTCACGGGTGGCTTGACCCGGTGCTGTGGCCTCAGGCAATGCACAGTGTAAGGGGTATCATGAGGGGACAGGCACTTACTTGATCAGCAGCAGGTTCTCCCAGCGGTGACGATCCCGATCCTGGATAGATGGCTATTGTCCAAATGAAAGACTGAGGCACTGAAACGTTTAACCAGTTTACTTTAACATAAAAGGATTTACAACCAGTCCTGTCACCGGAGTCTGTATGGGAACTCTGAGTTACTTTGACCCTGCCGGGGTCTTCGCCTCTTATTGTGCGCAATTTCTGTGTGGCCCTGCTGCTGTATGTGAACTGGCTGCCGGCCCAATCTGTCCCCTCCGGGTCCTGGTTCGACGGGCAACCCGAGTCCTTTTATCGGTTTACCCCCTCTGGGAGTACCGCTGAACTCTGTGTCTGTTGCTGCAGCCGACCCTAGTGAAGCTGATATCACCTCACGTTTTTCCGGTTGCTGTATTATATATAATGAATACAGCCACGGATAAGGTATCCGTCTTTGCGCCTGTTCTGGGTAGTGATTAATGCTACCCGGTTCTCACAATGTCCTTTTTCTCTATCCCTCTTCTCCTCAGGCCGGTGATTTAGGCCTGGTAACAGTCACAGGGCTGTTAGAGATTCAACTGTATGACCTCTCACTATCAGCTCCTTGGCCCAACTGCCATTTCTTCTCTCAGACCAGAATGGATCAAGGGGAGTCTCTGGAGCTCCCCCTTCTGGCTGGAGGTGGTAGTGCAGTCTTGCTATTTTACTATTTGTACTTACTGTCAGTAACTATTTTTGTGGCAAATACCCCTAGGGGTGCCACATTAGCATCATACAGTAGATGCCAGCACAGTTGAAAGCAATGATGGAGGAGAGAGTGTAAGCTAACGCTCCCTCTCCCATCATTCTCCCTTTGTGTCTGATGCAACGGGTGCGATGACATCACTTCAATGGAATGAAATGGGGAAAGGATGAACATAGTATTTATTTTTTATATCGGTAAGTACATTGTAGTGCTCATAGTACTGGAGGACTATGGGGTTGCATTATGATCTATGGGGCTGCATTCTACTATATGGGGCTGCATTATACTCTATGGGGACGCATTAAACTCTATCGAGGACTATGGGGGGTGCATTATACTATACGCAATATATATGGGGGCTGTATTATACTCTATCAAGGACTATGGATGGTGCATTATACTGTATCGAGGACTATGAGGAGTGCATTTTACTGTATGGAAGATTATGGGGAATGCATTTACTGTATCGAGGACTATGGAACGTGCACTATACTGTATCGAGGACTATGGAAGGTACATTATAATGTATGGAAGACTATGAGGAATGCATTTTATTGTATGGAGGACTATAGGGAATGCATTTTACTTTATGGAGGACTATAGGGAATGCATTTTACTTTATGGAGGACTATAGGGAATGCATTATACTGTATGGATGACTATGGGATGCATTATACTATGAGGAATGCATTGTACTATATATGGATGACTATGGGGTGCAGTATACAATATGGAGGACTATGGGAGCATTAAACAATATTGAGGACTAGGGTTGAGCGAAACGGGTCGGCCATTTTCAGAAGTCGCTGACTTTTGGCAAAGTCGGGTTTCATGAAACCCGACCTGACCCCTGTGTGGGGTCGGCCATGAGGTCGGCGATCTTATGAATCTGGTATCGGAATTCCGATACCGAGTTCCGATATGTTTGCAATATCAGAAATCGGTATCGGAATCCATATTTAAGTGTAAAATAAAGAATTAAAATAAAAAATATTGCTATACTCACCCTCTGACGCGCCCTGGTACTAACCGGCAGCCTTTCTTCCTTAGAATCAGCTCGTGAAAGGCCTTAGATGACGTCGCGGCTTGTGATTGGTCGCGCGACCGCCCATGTGACCGCTCGCGCGACCAATCACAAGTCGCGACGTCACCGAAGGTCATTCAAGCGCTGATTCTTAGGAAGGAAGGCTGCCGGAAAGAAGCAGGGCGCGTCCGAAGGTGAGTATATACCTAATAGGAATATACTCACCCTCGGACGCGCCCTGCTTCTTTCCGGCAGCCTTCCTTCCTAAGAATCAGCGCTTGAATGACCTTCGGTGACGTCGCGGCTTGTGATTGGTCGCGTGAGCGGTTACATGGGCGGTCGCGCGACCAATCACAAGCCGCGACGTCATCTAAGGCCCTTCACGCGCTGATTCTAAGGAAGAAAGGCTGCCGGTTAGTACCAGGGCGCGTCAGAGGGTGAGTATAGCAATATTTTTTATTTTAATTCTTTATTTTATACTTAGATATGGATCCCAGGGCCTGAAGGAGAGTTTCCTCTCCTTCAGACCCTGGGAATCATTGGAAACCCAATGCACTGCATTGGGTTTCGTGTTTCGGCCGACCCCGACTTTTTTATAGGATCGGCCGATTTCACTCGACCCGACTTTTGAAAAAGTCGGGTTTCGTGAAACCCAACCCGATCCTATAAAAGTAAAAGTCGCTCAACCCTATTGAGGACAATGGGCTGTGCATTATAATGTGTGGAGGACTATGGCTAGTGTATTATGCTATATGTAGGACTATGGGCAGTGTTGTGATGCTAGTCACTTTTCATGGCCAAGCAAAGAATCAGGATAGTCAAGGAGTCCAAGGTCAGAAACCGGGAGCGTACATCATAAACAGAAAGAAGAGACAAAAGCATTGTCCAGTAACATTATGAGGTCAGAATTCCAGGAGAATAGCGGATCAGAGCAGAAGGGGTTAAACAGACGAATGGTCAGAACGAGGTCTAAGGACAGGCAACAAAAGATCAACATACGAACTCAAGGCATAGAGGAGACAAACCATACTTAGCTGAATGTACATCTGGCAGAGGTCCGGAAGAAACAGCTCAGTTAAGTAGCATGGCAATCACCCTGGGATAATGAACACGTGGAAACAGCCGACACCTCCCAGTCTGAGATTGGCTAATCGAGCTGTCAATCAACACACTGACAGCTCAGCACACCCCTGTATCAGATTGGATGGCTGAGCTTTTAAATTACTGACAGGTTCAGCACATACCTGTACGTGATTGGACGGCTGAGTTGTCAGTAACTGCATCCCAGACACACTGAGGGGTGGAATCATGACAAGTGTATTATTCTATACAGAGGACTATGGGCAGTATATTATACTATGTTGAGGACTATATTGGAAACCAAGAGTAAGGCTTTGAAAGCCAAAATGCACAGGTTGTTATGCTACTGGTGGAAATGTCACTGTTTTAAATTGCCTAATAAATCGTGGATTTTATCTCTCATATATCTGCTGCCTTGCTGGAATTCCTTTCTCTCTGCTTTGCTATTCAACTCGTACCAGGGCTGCTCCGCGCAAGTCTACCAGCTGGTCTAGCTGCAATTTTCATGGTAAGCTGACTTTCCACCTCCCTCCTTAATATATTGAGGACTATGGGTAGTGTAACCTACTATATGAAGGACTATGGTGCATGTATTATACTATATAAAGGACTATAAAGTGTGATTGATACTATATGGAGGACTATGGGCTGCATTACACTATGTGGAGGACTATGGGCTATGTAAGCAGGTTGTGGGATGCAGTGATGGACAGGAGGCAGAGCAAGGGTTAACAGTTTTACTTAACGGGGAATACTCCCCACAGGGAGGCAATGGGTTCAACAGGGGAATAAATGGTTCAGTTTGCAAAGGATATGCAGAGTTCAAAAATAAATGATCAGTTAATGGCAGTTCTTGTGAAAAAACGTATCAGTAGTTCCTCAAACTGTGACTCCTGCTGGGAAATCAGCGGCTGAAGCGGTGTCTTTTCCTATGGGGTCCTGTGGGCATCAATGCCCCCGTTTTCTGGTGGTAGCAGTCGGTGTCCGGTACTTCCTGCTGAGCCTAGTCCATATGCCACAGTGGCTGACAAGGGTGTGGACCACCGTACTGTACAAGCCCAAAGTGGCTCGGCAAATATAAACTGGCAAAACTCAGGGCACAAGTGTCAGTCCTTTACCCGGTCCCTCTAATGTGGCATGTGCACTGTACTCATGAGCCCAAAGCGTTTGGCACCTTGTTCTCTGTAGTCACCAGCACACTGTGCCTCTCTCTGTAGTCACCGGGCACTCACTGCACGTTCCTCTCCCTCTCTGGTCCCCGCTGTTGGCGGCAGGAGACGGCGGACGTTGACCTGTAAGATGTTGATTAGTGATGAGCGGATATACTCGTTTCTCGAGATTTCTTGAGCATGCTCGGGTGTCCTCCGAGTATTTTTTAGTGCTCAGAGATTTAGTTTTCTGAATGATTTACATCTGTTAGCCAGCTTGATTACATGTGGGGATTTCCTAGCAACCAGGCAACCCCCACATGTACTTATGCTTGCCGGCACTTCCTAGTACAGATGCCTTCAAAAGAAGTGACATAAAGTGCTATAGGTGATATTTTATAGTGCAGAATATGTATCTATATGGTGCCTGCCATAAATTTCCCAAAATCCTGCTTATGGGCTACGTTGGGTTTATCTGAATCTGTATAATATACATACAGTAGCTAACAGCACATCTGACATAATTAAATCAAAGATGTTTTTCAGATAGTGATTTGCACATCACGGGGGCCCAATGGGTTAAAACTGTGCTGTCATCGGAAAGATGATGAAGAGACAGGAATCAAAGTTTGCATTTTTTTAGTCAGCGCATTTCGAAGTTTCAAACCTCTTCATTAGGACAAACCAAAGGGATCACTGAGACCAAGAAACAGCAACAACCAAATGGGTTACTTCTAGCCCAGCCAGGCATTATCTTTTTGATTTTATCATATTGCATTTCAAAAGATATAACGTTTTATTTTGCTATCGACATAATCAACATTTGCGGACTAGCTGTAGTTTTTTAAGCTAGTTATTTTATTTTTACTTTACATTGCTTGTTTATCATTAAATGTATTTTACAGGGCACTATGAATATATAGATAAAGATATTTTTGTGATGTCAAATTCCGATTTTTTTGTTAGATGAGTTGTAGTTTTATTTGCACCACAATGGAGCACATCAAATTTATTAACAAACATTTTGGAAGGGCTGGGGGGGAAAAGCAATCAATCAAATATTTTTTTTACACTTTTTTTAACCCAATTTGCCTAAAAACAATTTTTTGTACTCTGCACCCGTGCTCGTGGGACTACTGTGCCTGAAAACAAATTGTTCTAATCTGCATCCACCTCTGTGGGAGTAGTGTGTCTAAAAACACTTAAAAAAACTAGGAGAGCATCAAATAGGGGACATGGATGTGGCTGCGGTGCTGCTGCTGGTGGTGGAGATATATCTGCTGTCTGATAGTGGTGTAGCTGTTGCAGGGAGAGGATGTAGTCGTTCTGTGTCTGCTACGTGCCCAAATGAAACACCTTCCTCTCGTTCACAAAGGCTACAGGATGATCTGCATCATTTGGTAGGGCCAAGTACCGCTACACGAATGGTGAGGCCAGAACATATTGAGGTGATGTTAGATTGAATGGCTGAGACTGCTTCCAGTTCCGTCTCATTATCTTCCACCAGGTCCCCTGCAGAAAGCACAGAGTTGGCAGCTGAGCATCATGGTCATATGGCTTCCACCTTACGCCCTTGCAAATCAGCCAAGCAGTCTGAGCCCCAAGTCATGCAGAAGTCTCTTCTTCTTTTTGATGACTCCGCTGCCTAGGATTCCATAGCCCATCCACCTGGCTGCCCCAGAAGTGGAAGAGACTGAATGCACTGATGCCTAACCACTTGCTATTTTTGGGGATGAGTACATAGGAGGGCTAGTGCACATGGTCAGTGGACCATCACAGCACGACAGGATAGCGAAACACAATTGCTATATGCAGCGTCTTTCTGCAGTGTGCAGACCGGCAAGGAGGGCTGGGGTGAGGAGTGGATGGAAGATGATGCAGGGAATAATGATGTCCTAGACTCCACATGGAGCAAAGGCCATCCTAGTGATGTGCGCAGTTTGGAGGAAGAGGAGGTGGGTATGCTCCCCCTGCAACACAGCAAAAGAGGGAGCAGGGTGTAAAAGCACAGGGTGCAGCCGCTAGTCAGTACGTCAGCTGCCACTTCCCATCATGCCAAGGAAAAGAGCAAACCAAAGCCAGCTTCAAGGAGCTCCCTTGAGTGGTACTTCTTCAGCCAATATGCTGATGACAAGACGCAGGTGGCTTGCACGCTGTGCTGTTAGAGACTGAAGCAAGGCATAAATGTTCTCAACCTTCACACCACATGCATGACGAGGCATATGAATTATAAGAATGATGACAGTGGCTATCCGACAGTATGTGCTTACCAGCCACTCCTACTTTTCTAGGCATGCCATTCCTGCTCTACACACACACGTTGTGAACCAAATCAGGTGTGCACTGCACAACACCATCTCTGCAAGGTCCACATAGCCACTGATATGTGGACCAGTAAGCATGGCAAGGGACATTACATCTTCTAAACTGCCAACTGGGTAAATTTAGTGGTGGCTGGGACAAAGACGAAAGGCATTCTATCCCATGTCCTATCACCACTGAGGATTGCTGGACATTATTCTGTCCAGGTTGCCTCCTTCTCCTACTCCTCTACCTCCACCGCCTTTGATGGGGATCAAACAGCAGACAGATCAGGGGTTGGTGCCAATGAACCTGAAGCCCGGCGGTGGTGAGCAATAATGTGCAAAATCTCGTAACAGATCGGGGCCTAACCGGTTTGACGCACATCCCTTGCCTGGTGCATGTCCTGGATTTGGTGTTGCAGATCTTCCTGAAAAATTACACACATATGTCAGTGCTGCTGCTGAAAGTTCAGGCAGTGTGTGAACGCTTTCAGCGTGTTCACTCTGCTGCTGCTCACGAGTCTGCGCTGCAGAAACACATCTGCTTTCTGCTCACCGACTCATGTGATGTGCCAACAAGGTGCAACTCCACCTTGCATATGCTGTAGAGACTGTGCAAGCAGCAGGCAGTAGTGGAGTTTCAGCTGCAGCATGCACGGGCGAGATGCTCTGCGGATCAACACCACTTCACCACCAATGAGTGGGCCTTCTTACAGGACGTGTGTGTGGTGTTGCACTGTTTCGAATACTCCACCGACATGACCAGAACTGATGATGCCATCATGAGCGTTACTATAATATTTATATGCCTACTGGAAAAAACACTTCAGGCGATGATAGATGAGGTGGAGACACAACACAGGAGGTAGTGGAGTAGAGGGAACATGGACCATACACACAGTTATTAGGCCTGTCGTCAACATATTGCTTGGAGGGTGGGATCCAGTACCAACAGGGGACAGTTTTGCAGGATGAGGATGAGGAGGAACCTGGTTCATGGCAGGGTGGCACTCAAATTAGCTTTCAGCATCACTGGAGTGTGGCTGGGGGAAAAGAGAGGACCCAGACTATACACCTCCTACGAAGGACAGCTTTTTGTTGCCTCTAGGCAGCCTGGAACACATGAGCCAATATATTCTGCTGTGCCTGGGCAATGACCACCGAGTTGCCCAGATTGTTACCAGTGCTGATTATTGTGTGGCCACTCTGCTGGATCACTGCTAGAAGGGCAACGTACCATTATTACTTCCGTCGCTGCAGCGGAATCGTAAAATGCGTAAATACAAGCGCCCGCTGGTAGATGCACTACTAACGGCGTTCCCACCTGACAGCAGGGCCTCACTTGAAGAAAAAGACAGAGCAGGAGGTAATCACCAACGCAGCTGGAACATCGCCACCACCTCAAAAGGCAGAATTAGCATGGCCGAAAAGTTACAAAACTTTCTAAGCATGCCAAAACATCCGGTACCACCATCTGATATGATCAATATTATCAGGAGACAGGGTTACAACAATATGGTGGAAGAGTACGTGTCCACACTTGTCTACATACTAACAGATGGATCTGCCCCATTTACATTCTACTGTAGGTCTACAAATTGGACACATGGCCTGAGCAACAAATGTACTGATGGAATGTATGTTTAGCACAGCAAGGGATGTGATCACAGACAGGTAAATCTGCCTGTCCACAGCCAATGAGGGAAACTAACACTCACTGAAATGAACCAGGAGTGTATCCCACAGGACTTGTCGATAACTTTGGCTGACTAGACAACTATACCAGTGTAAGGCGGCCAGGGTGGAGGTCGTGGCAACGGTCTGTTCTGTTCCCACACACTGGCGCCTCACAGAGGAAATTCCATGTATTTTCTGTATTGTGTGTGATGCGTGCAGCAGAGTATTCACTTTAGTTGCTGGAGTCCTCATAGTCTTTGTCGCTCCAGCTGCAGGATTCCAGATTCCATAAAACACTGCAGAGTCACAGTCGTTTTTAAACAGTTCAACTTTACTCATAACATGGGCACTCATCACTTTGGCAGCACTTATTTCCTGCACTCTCCCTGCCTTCAGGGCAGACTCCATTTCCTCGGTATCCTCTCCTTCTTCTCTCCCAGCAATCCCTGCCGTCTCTGTGGACAATCTGTGTCCCTTCCATACTTCCTGCACCACCAGGTCCCTGTCAGCCCCTCATCCAGTTCTATCTGGGAAAGGTGCCAGGAATTCCATTTTAACAACTTCCACCTCGGTCGTAGACACCGGATCCATCCTGAGGATGACCCTGTTGAGCTGGTGCCCGACTGCACTCTTCTCTTGCCTGGGGCCCCTTACTGCTGTCCATAGCTTCATCCCCACAGCCTGTAGCTGTCTTATACACTGTGTGCACCCTGCCCTGGGCAAGGCTTCCTGGGCAGCATCTGGCTGTAGTCAGGAAGTGCCCGTGCTATACCTCCCTGCTCTGTGCTGTACCTCCACCTTAGTTAACCCCTGTGCTGCCTACCTTCTGCTTTATTCTATGCTATTCTATCCTATTCTATCCCTTAACTCTCTGATGTTCCCTTTTACTCTAACTTCTGTGGCTCTATACTAACTAGGATCCTATCTTAACCCTAATTCTATGCAGTACACAATACAGCAACACGTAATACACTTTTAGAACCAGAAACACATGGGCTACTTGCACATTGAACAAGTCTGTAGGAACCTGTTCCCACACCATCAAGAAACTTGAAGACACAAAAGAGCACAGTGAGGTCAAGAATACTCTGTTGTAAAAGAAATCACAGTAATAGGCAAGTGCCAGTCAAAAGATGGAAAAAAACAGGGTATTTAGTTGATACGTTTTTTTTGTTTTTTTTTCCAGCTTTTGACTGGCACTTGCCTATTACTGTGATTTCTTTTGCATTAAAGCTGTTCCATCCTGCATGTCCACATGGATTATTCCTTCTCTGAACCCTGCTTATACAGGTACTATACAGATGATCAGGTTTTAAATACATCAGATAGGGATTATATACATTAGATAGGACTGCTCTATAAGGGTATACCTTGACGATTGGTGGAGCAGCTTTATATACTTTTTTTGCAAAAAAAACGTATCAACTAAATACTCTGTTTTTTTCCATCTTTTGAATGGCACTTGCCTATTACTGTGATTTCTTTTACAACAGAGTATTCTTGATCTCACTGTGCTCTTTTGTGTCTTCACGTAATACACTTTGCATTACAATCTGGGACATCACAGTATAAAACATTAATAAACAGTGAGGTGCCGCATGTGAACGAGTGAACAGTGTCCAGAAGAAAGGAGGCACCTGAGGTTCACCGCCACCTCCTTACACCAGCTGCATCCAACCATTGTTATATTCTATTTGCTAGTCAATTAATTTTGGAGCCACCCCAAATAAAAAATAAATAAATAAATAAAAAAAAACTAAATAAAAACAAAACTAAAAACAAAACAAGACAAAAGCGGTGTTGGCTACATCCTTTCCTGCTTCTTCCACCTCCTCCTCCACTTGTAATGTAGACAAGGAATGAACCTAAAAGGAACAAAAAGCTCAATAGGGTCTGGAAAGACAGTGGGGAGGAGAATACGCACTATTGTGCTCACCTGGTCAGGTTGTGTGCAGACAACCGCTGAAAGAGGTTTAGGCTGTTGCAACCCACAAAGGAAGGAATAAAAGGTGCTGTAATGGTATGGGTTGACCAATAAAAACACATGTACACAATGCCCCCATATCATATATATGCCTGTGTTTCCCTACACATATATAATGAAGCCTCCGCGTGTATATGTATGTATATATATATATATATATATATATATATATATATATATATATATATACACTGCTCAAAAAAATAAAGGGAACACTTAAACAAAAGAATATAACTCCAAGTAAATCAAACTTCTGTGAAATCAAACTGTCCACTTAGGAAGCAACATTGATTGGCAATCAATTTCACATGCTGTTGTGCAAATGGAATAGACAATAGATTAAAATGATTGGCAATTATCAAGACACACTCAATAAAGGAGTGGTTCTGCAGGTGGGGACCACAGACCACATCTCAGTACCAATACTTTCTGGCTGATGTTTTGGTCACTTTTTAATGTTGGTTGTGCTTTCACACTCATGGTAGCATGAGACGGACTCTACAACCCACACAAGTGGCTCAGGTAGTGCAGCTCATCCAGGATGGCACATCAATGCTAGCTGTGGCAGGAAGGTTTGCTGTGTGGCGGAGTAGTGTTCAGAGGCTGGAGGCGCTACCAGGAGACAGGCCAGTACACCAGGAGACATGGAGGGGGCAGTAGGAGTGCAACAACCCAGCAGCAGGACCGCTACCTCAGCCTTTGCGCAAGGAGGAACAGGAGGAGCACTGCCAGAGCCCTGCAAAATGACCTCCAGCAGGCCACAAATATGCATGTGTCTGCACAAATGGTTAGAAACTGACTCCATGAGGATGGTCTGAGTGCCCAACGTCCACAGATGGGGGTTGTGCTCACAGCCCAACACCATGCAGGAAGCTTGGCATTTGCCACAGAACACCAGGATTGACAAATTTGCCACTGGCGCCCTGTGCTCTTCACAGATGAAAGCAGGTTCACACTGAGCACATATGACAGATGTGACAGTCTGGAGATGCCGTGGAGAGTGATCTGCTGCCTGCAACATCCTTCAGCATGACCAGTTTGGCAGTGGGTCAGTAATGGTGTGGGGTGGCATTTCTTTGGAGGGCTGCCGCACAGCCCTTCATGTGCTCACCAGAGGTAGCCTGACTGCTATTAGGTACCGAGATGAGATCCTCAGACCTCTTGTGAGACCATATGCTGGTGCGGTTGGCCCTGGGTTCCTCCTAATTCAGGACAATGCCAGACCTCAGGTGGCTGGAGTGTGTCAGCAGTTCCTGCAAGATGAAGGCATTGAAGCTATAGACTGGCCCACCCGTTCCCCAGACATGAATCCGATTGACCACATCTGGGACATCATGTCTCGCTCCATCCACCGTCATGTTGCACCACAGACTGTCCAGGAGTTGGCGGATGCTTTAGTCCAGGTCTGGGAGGAGATCCTTCAGGAAACCATCCGCCGCCTCATCAGGAGCATGCCCAGGCGTTGTACAGAAGGGAGGTCATACAGGCATGTGGAGGCCACACACAATACTGAGCATCTTTTGCTTGTTATGAGGCATTTCCACTGAAGTTGTATCAGCCTGTAATTTGATTTTCCACTTTGATTTTGAGTATCATTCCAAATCCAGACCATGCTTTATTATTCTGAACACATTCCACTATGCAATGAATACAAATTTGCAACTGGAATATTTCATTCAGAGATATCTAGGATGAGGTATTTTAGTGTTCCCTTTATTTTTTGGAGCAGTGTATATATATCTATATCGTATATACTCGAGTATAAGCCGACCCGAGTATAAGCCGACCCCCTAATTTTGCCACAAAAAACTGGGAAAACTTATTGACTCGAGTATAAGCCTAGGGTGGAAAATGCAGCAGCTACCGGTGAATTTCAAAAATAAAAATAGATACCAATAAAAGTAAAATTAATTGAGACATCAGGAGCCCTATATAATGCTCCATACAGTTCATTATGGCCCCATAGCTGTGCCATATAGTGCTCTGCACCGTTCATTATTTCCCCATAGATGTACCATAGAAAGCTGTGCCATATAGTGCTCTGCACCGTTCATTATTGCCCCATAGCTGTGCCATATAGTGCTCTGCACCATTCATTATTGCCCCATAGCTGTGCCATATAGTGCTCTGCACCGTTCATTATTGCCCCATAGCTGTGCCATATAGTGCTCTGCACCGTTCATTATTGCCCCATAGCTGTGCCATATAGTGCTCTGCACTGTTCATTATTGCCCCATACCTGTGCTATATAGTGCTCTGCGCCGTTCATTGTTGCCCCATAGCTGTGCCATATAGTGCTCTGCACCGTTCATTATTGCCCCATAGCTGTGCCATATAGTGCTCTGCACCGTTCATTATTGCCCCATAGCTGCCATATAGTGCTCTGCGCCATTCATTATTGCCCCATAGCTGCCATATAGTGCTCTGCACCGTTCATTATTGCCCCATAGCTGTGCCATATAGTGCTCTGCACCGTTCATTATTGCCCCATAGCTGCCATATAGTGCTCTGCACCGTTCATTATTGCCCCATAGCTGTGCCATATAGTGCTCTGCACCGTTCATTATTGCCCCATAGCTGCCATATAGTGCTCTGCGCCGTTCATTATTGCCCCATAGCTACCATATAGTGCTCTGCACCGTTCATTGCAGCTCCCAGCGTCCGGTCCCAGCGTCTCTCCGCACTGACTGATCAGGCAGAGGGCGCCGCGCACACTATATGCGTCATCGCGCCCTCTGACCTGAACAGTCAGAGCGGAGAGACGCCAGGAAGATGGAGCGGTGCCGGGAAGATGGAGCGACGCCGGTTAGATGGAGCGACGCCCGGCGTGTGGAACGGGGACAGGTGAATATGACATACTTACCTGCTCCCGGTGTCCCGCTCCCTCTGCCTGTCACACGGTCTTCGGTGCCGCAGCCTCTTCCTCTATCAGTGGTCACCGGCACCGCTGATTAGAGAAATGAATATGCGGCTCCACCCCTATGGGAGTGGAGTCCATATTCATTTCTCTAATCAGCGGTCCCACGTGACCACTGAACAGGGGATGAGCTGCGGCACCCGAAGACCATGGGACGGCAGAGGGAGCGTCAGGATCGCTGGGACTAGGTGAGTATGCCTCAGCGCCCTCTCCCCCTCACCCGCCAACCCTGCCGCCCACCATGACTCGAGTATAAGCCGAGAGGGGCACTTTCAGCCCAAAATTTTGGGCTGAAAATCTCTGCTTATACTCGAGTATATACGGTATATAGATAGATATATATATATATATCTACTATATAATTGTCTAAGGGTCACTTCCGTCTGTCTGTCCTTCTGTCACAGTTATTCATTCGCTGATTGGTCTCGCCAGCTGCCTGTCATGGCTGCCGCAACCAATCAGTGACGTGCACAGTCCGGAAGAAAATGGCCACTCCTTACTCCCCGCAGTCAGTGCCTGTCGCCCGCATACTCCCCTCCGGTCACCGCTAACACAGGGTTAATGCCGGCGGTAACAGACCGCGTTATGCCGCGGGTAACGCACTCCGTTACCGCCACTATTAACCCTGTGTGTCCCCAACTTTTTACTATTGATGCTGCCTATGCGGCATTAATAGTAAAAAATGTATTGTTAAAAATAATTAAAAAAAACAAAACCTGCTATACTCACCCTCTGTAGCAGCTCGCGCCGGCTGCCATCTTCCGTTGCAGGTTCCGGTGGCAGAAGGACCTGCCATGACGTCATGGTCATGTGACCACAACGTCATTACAGGCCCTGCACGCCTGCGCGAGAAGGACCTGCCATGACGTCATGGACATGTGACCGCGACGTCATCACAGGCCCTGTGTGCCTGCGCTACAAAGACCTGCCATTACGTCACGGTCATGTGACCGCGACGTCATCACAGGTCCTGTGCTGGGACCGGGAGCTGCCGTGGACTACAAGGGCTCCCTAGGAAAGGTGAGTATATGTTTATTTTTTATTTTTTAACCTGTGACAAACCTGGCTGGGCAATATACTACGTAGCTGGGCAATATACTATGTGACTGGGCAATATACTACGTGGCTCTGTGCTGTATACTACTTCGCTGTGCAATATACTACGTGGCTCTGTGCTGAATACTACGTCACTGGGAAGTATACTACGTCACTGGGAAATATACTACGTCACTGGGCAATATACTACGTGACTGGCCAATATACTACGTGGCTCTGTGCTGTATACTACGTCACTAGGCAATATACTACGTGGCTGGGCAATATATTGCGTGGTTGGGTATTATACTACGTCACTGGGCAATATACTACATGGCTGGGCAATATACTACGTGGCTGGGCAATATACTACGTCACTGGGCAATATATTACGTGGCTGGGCAATATACTATGTGGCTGGGCAATATACTACGTTGGCTGTGCAATATACTACGTGGACTGTGCAATATACTACGTGGACATGCATATTCTAGAATACCCGATGCGTTAGAATCGGGCCATCATCTAGTATATATATATATATATATATATATATATATATATATAATGTTTTCCCACCTAAAAAGAATGGAGAGGGCTGTAATTTTTATCATAGGTACACTGTGAGAGACAAAATCTTGAAAAAAAAATCCAGAAAATCACATTGTATATTTTACATATTTAATTTTCATTTTATTGCATGAAATAAGTATTTGATACAACAGAAAACCAGAACTTAATATTTGGTACAGAAACCTTTGTTTGCAAATACAGAAGTCAGACATTTCCTATAGTGATAGAATAGGACTTGGCACTCAACTTTGATAATCTGTGAGGAACTTTTAATACAGTCCAATGTACAGTTCAAACATTTCAGTCAATGGGAGACCTTTATCAGTGTACCGACTGGTTTTTTTTTTCAAAAGAAATAGGTTATGTAGGTTGCTCGGTGTTAAATGATAGTGGCACCTATGTCCTAGGTATACTTAAAAGTAGATGTAGTCATTGGGTACAGATCCGGTGTCCACTGGGTATCTGGTAATGCTAATGCCAGTGGTGGTCAGTGGATGTGCGCCCGTCTCCAAGGAGGTGTCCGCCGTTTGTAAAATTAGTTCACATATGGGGGGTTTCTGTTGTTCTGGCACCTCAGGGTCTCTGCCAATGTGACATGGCACCCTCAAACCATTCCAGCTAAATCTGAACTCCAATATTGTGCCTCTTCCTTTCTGAGCTTTGCACTGTGCCTCAAAAGTAGTATTCATTCATATATGGGGTATCGGCGTACTCAAGAGAAATTGCACAATAAATTTTATGGTGCAATTTCTCCTGTTACCCTTGTGAAAATAAAAAAAAATTGGGGCTAAAATAACATTTTTGTGGGGAAAATGTGATTATTTTATTTTTATGGCTCAGCGTTATAAATTCC
The DNA here is from genome assembly GCF_032444005.1 of Ranitomeya imitator. NCBI lineage: Eukaryota > Metazoa > Chordata > Amphibia > Anura > Dendrobatidae > Ranitomeya > Ranitomeya imitator. The sequence goes on from NC_091283.1 coordinate 819,851,775, forward strand.
TGTGAAGCACTTGGGGGTTCAAGGTGCTCACCATGCATCAAAATACATTCTGTGAGGGTCTAGTTTACAAAATGGGGTCACTTGTGGGGGGTTTCCACTGTTTAGGCACATCAGGGTCTCTCCAAACAAGACATGGCGTCCGCTGATGATTCCAGGATATTTTACATTCAAAAAGTCATATGACGATTCTTCCCTTCTGAGTCCTGCCGTGCACCCAAACAGTAGTTTTCTCACTCATATGGGGTATCGGCTTACTCAGGAGAAATTGCACTATAAATTATACTGTGCAATTTCCTGTTACCCTTATGAAAATGCAAAATTTGGGGCTTAAACATATTTGTGAGGAAAATGTAATTGTTTTTATTTTCACGGCTCAACGTTATAAACTTCTATGAAGCACCTGAGGGTTCAATGTGTTCACCACACATCTAGATCAGTTCCCTGAGTTGTATAATTTCTAAAATGGTGTTACTTGTCGGGGATTGTCACTGTTTAGGCACATCAAGGGATCTCGATTCCAGCCAATTTTGCGTTCAAAATGTCAAACAGTGCTCCTTCCCTTCTGAGCTATGCTGTGCGCCCAAACAGTGGTTTTCTCTCACATATTGAGTATCAGCATGCTCAGGAGAAATTGCACAACAAATTTGTGGTCCATTTTTCCTGCTACCCTTGTGAAAATAAAAAATTGGATCTAAAGTAAATTTTTTGTGAAAAAAAAGTTAAATGTTCATTTATTTTCCACATTCCAAAAAATCCTGTGAAGCACCTGAAAGGTTAGTAAACATTTTGAAAGTAGTTTTGAGCACCTTGACGGGACCAGTTTTTAGAATGGTGTCACTCTTGAGTAATTTCTGTCATATAGACCCCTCAAAGTCACTTCACTTTAGGTTGTCCTTAAAAAAAATTGTTTTGTAAATTTTATTTGAAAAATGAGAACTCGGGTCAATTTTGAACCCTTATAACATCCTAACTAAAAAAGTTTCAAAAATTGTGCTGATGTACAGTATACATATGGGAAATGTTATTTATTAACTATTTTGTGTGACACATCTCTCTGATTCAAAGGTATAAGAATTTAAAGTTTCAATATTACAAAATTTTACACATTTTTGCCATATTTCAGTTTTTTTCACAAATAAACTCAAGTTATATTGGAGAAATTTTATCCCTATCATGAAGTACAATAAGTCATGAAAAACAGTCTCAGAATCAGTGGGATACGTTGAAGCGTTCCAGAGTTATCACCACATAAAATTACAGTGGTCAGAATTGTAAAAATTGGCCTGGTCATTAATGTGCAAACCACCGTGAGGGATAAAGGGATTAAAGAAGGAGCCACAAAAGACCTACTATGATTTGGCCTTACAGAACGCCAAATAATATAAAAAATTGAAAACAGAAATTTTGGTGTGCTTGGGGGTGACAACGTCTGTCAAGGCACAACAGGTCCACTGCTGGGCATATCACCATGACTCAAAAATGTTTGATCTGCTTCATCTCATCCAAACGTGGTTACAGCCAGATTCTTATACACCAGCGCAGAAGGTGGAGCAAGTTGTAATGTATCAATTCGTGCACTCCCTTCCGAGCCCAATGCAAACTTGGATTGCCAGGGAGATCCTTGGCACACCGATGACTTGGTTGGACTGGTCAAAAGGCATCAGTGGGTCCACAGGTCATTGGGGAGGCAACTCACTCCATACTGGGGGACGAAGGTTAAAATGGGAGTGTGGAGTCCAAATTCCAAGAGGGCGGCGAAGGTCATACTGATGGCCTCATCGGGGGATGTAATTTGCTGGAGATGTAACAGCTCTGGTAATATAGCTGCCCATTGCCCTTTGGCGACCGAGCAAATGTACTGTAGCATGGGATGCCAGTGTTCGTTTTACGCATATCTAGCTTGCAGTGTGGACTGTCCCAAGCTTGTCTTGTAAAAGTGAATGATTTACAAATGACTGGACTACTAGACTCAGGGAGTTTGATGACCCTTGTGGGGGCCACACTGCCTCTCCGATTAATCCATGGGAAGAAGATGGGCATCCGCTGCATTCACGGGGATGCTAAAGACTATCTGGTGACTAGAGTGGTCTTTGAGAAGGCCCAAGGTACTGTGTCCCATGAGCTTGTGAAGGAACAAATTATGAAAGATTCTCCATTTTGTGCTAGATTCTCCATTTTGTGCTTTGACTCCATTTTCTTGTTGGTTAAAGATAAATTCTGTTATTTACTTAGGTAGAAGGTTACAGCTGCCATGAAGTAACTCTGTCCTGTTTCTCACAAAGATAATATTTTGTTATTCAACTAGGCTATGGTTTATAATTGGTATAAAGACCTTGAGTGTTCTAACTCGAGCCAGGGAGGGGACTCGGGAGTGTATCGCTAGATAAGACCTGTTAATACATTTTTTATGCCAAAAAGACACGACCATATATGTAGCTTCCGTTTTTTCCTGTATCTTTATGGGTTAAGTTTGTCCTGCATTCTTATAGGTTAAGAACTGTGAGCGTGTTCTTATGCTGATTGGTGGAAGCAGAATTTGCCAATATGATAAAACTGCAACACAATAAACGGGGGCCCAGAGATCTGCTCGATCCCCCATACAAAGGCATATGTCTCTGTCTTGTCATTTTCAGTTGCCGGCAACACCCTGTAGATTAATTTGGAAATAACTGAGTCAACCGTGAAGGATCAATTTAGATCCTCCCTCAACAAGCTCAGTGTGATACAGGATTTATTGCACCCAACTATTATTGGCCGGGACTTTGTGTTGTTTTTGGACTGTTGGGGAGGGTCGGAGACCTTGATTGCATGTGTGAGAAATGGATTGGACCTAAAAAAGTCTCACCAACCCCAATGTCTGACAGATTTCCCTTCTGTGTAATGGCATAAAAAGAGAAGGCAGACATTCCTGAGATAGGGGTGACCAGAGAAAATTTTGGTTTCACTAAGGTAATTGACAATTGTTATAAACGGCATAACACGGGAATCAGGGGCTGACATCAGGACTCCCTATTTCATGTTGAGTAGGGACTTATTGTATCAGGCTACTAAGGTGAGGGAGGAGATACTGGAGCAATTTTTTGGTACCAGGACCAAAGGGTGTTGGACATGGCCTATTTACATGTCTTGCGTGGCCATCTGGAGGTGAACAAACCTCAAGAATGGTCATGCGGAGTTTCTATTGGCCCAGATATCACCGGGAAATCCTAAGATATTGCAAGTCCTGTCCCATCTGCCAGTTAACCGCTACCACCTCTCCCTTCCCAAATCCTCACGTGCGCTACCCATCAAGGCAAGGCAGCAGAGGAACCCCATTGAAAATCCATGTTGGCTGGACAGGCCAGAAGAGGACACTGAGGATGTCACAGTGGCAGAGACTCTGTCACCAGCCCAGAAACAGTGCCGAGAACTGTTTCAGAGGAACTGAGACCTGTTTTCGGAGTTGCCAAGACGTACCCAGGTTGTTGAACATAAAATCCCAATGGTACCACATGTGCTGGTTAACTAAAAGCCATATGTAATCCATGAAGCCCGCCTCGAGGTGATTTTGAAGGAGGTGGTTAAATTTGATACGTATCCAATGCCCCTCATCAATGAAATCATAGAGAAGGTTGCTAGAAAATCCTCCTCTCTCAAAGTGCAAAGAAGATTGCCTCTTCTACACCTGATGGTTGCAACTGGTCTCCAAGAAACAGGTTTGGGCATTTCTGGGAATGGTGGGATACTACCGTCGGTTTATCCCAAATTTTGCCATGATAGCTGTTGTCTCTGACAGACCTTCTTAAGGGCACGGAAATGTGGATAGCCAAATGGTCTCTTGAAGCAGAGATGGCATTCCAAGCGTTGCAACAGAACTTCAACTTTCATGTGCAATAAATGCCTGGTAAGCTGCACGGTAATGCAGATGCCCTGTCTAGACTTTCCTGTTTGGTAACTGAAGGTGCCAAAACCCCTGGCTTTGGGCAGAGGGAGGATATGTGACAAACTCACTGGCAAAGTACTTGAGGGGAGCTATGTTTCACTGTGGGTGCTAGCTTCAGTGATAGCAACCTAGGACATTGCTCCAGCACACTAAGTGCTGAAAGGGGTTAATCAGCCTTGTTTAGTGCTAGCTTGATTGGAAATCTGAAGAGGGAGAGGAGTCCAGAGGGATAGGATAAATATCCAGCCTTTTAGAGTATTCAGAAGGGCTGTACCTGGAGGTGCAAAGCTCTAGAGCTGTGTTTCATGTTGAGAAGTGCTGAACCTTTTGTTGTTTGTTCCTGAAGCGGGTTTTTTTCCTGTAGGGCCAGGAAGTTATTATTTTTTTTTATTATTATTATACATTTTTATAGCGCCATTTATTCCATGGCGCTTTACATGTGAATACGGGGCAAATATAGACAATTACATTAAACATGAGCAGATAACAAGGCACACGAGTACATAAGGAGGGAGGACCCTGCCCGCGAGGGCTCACAGTCTGCAGGGGGTGGGTGAGGATACACTAGGAGAGGGAAGAGCTGGCTGTGCGGCTGTTCAGTAGGTTGAGGATCACTGCAGGCTGTAGGCTTGTCGGAAGAGATGAGTCTTCAGGTTCTTTTTGAAGGTTTCTATGGTAGGCGCAAGTCTGATGTGTTGGGGTAGAGAGTTCCAGAGTATGGGGGAAGCACGGGAGAAGTCTTGGATGCGGTTATGGGAAGAAGAGATGAGAGGGCAGTAGAGAAGGAGGTCTTGGGAGGATCGGAGGTCGCGTGTAGGTAGGTACCGGGAGACCATGTCACAGATGTATGGAGGAGACAGGTTGTGGATGGCTTTGTATGTCAGTGTGAGGGTTTTGAACTGGAGTCTCTGGGCGATAGGAAGCCAGTGAAGGGCTTGACACAGGGGAGAGGCTGGGGAATAGCGGGGGGACAGGTGGATTAGTCGGGCAGCAGAGTGTAGGATGGATTGGAGTGGTGCCAGAGTGCTAGAGGGGAGTCCAGAGAGTAGGAGGTTGCAGTAGTCGAGGCGGGAGATGATAAGGGCATGCACTAGCGTTTTTGCAGTGTTGCGGTCAAGGAAAGCACGGATCCGGGAAATATTTTTGAGTTTGAGACAGGGTTTGTTTGAGACAGGAAGTCTGGGTTTGTTTTTGCTAATGCTGCACTGGTTTATGCAGTATTTTAATAAACCAGTGGAAGATTTAAAGAGACAGTGTTCCTATCTACTTCTATATGCAGCCAAGTGAGATCTAACACTGTCACGAACACGCCGAATGATTCACTGACTGCCGCCATCTTTGTACAGGAGCGTACACACAGTTTTAATGTGACCGCCGCTATTTGTCTGCACAAAGATGCGCGAATTAGCAGGTGCAGTGAATCATTCCACTGATCCCGGCGGCAGATGCACGATGAGTCTACAGGCAGAGGAAGCCAGTCACATTAAAGAGGTTTTCCCACAAACGAAAGTTCATTTTAAAAATTGTCTGTGTCTGACCGTGTACGGAGCATACCACATCTCCTTGGCATGGGAGGAAGCAAAAGAAAATACTGACATTACAGCAGGGGATCACAGAGGATTCATTTTGTGAGGTAAAATATTTCACTGACTGTTTTTAAAAAATATTTTACATCACAAAATGTATCCTCTGCGATCTCCTGCTGTAATGTCAGTATTGTCTTTTGCTTCCTCCCCTACACAAGGGCCTGTGGTATGTTCGGTACACGGTCAGACACAGACAATTTTTAAAATGAACTTTTGCTCGTGGGAAAACCCCTTTAAAAAGCAAATATCAAGGTCAACATGGCTCATCCTAAAAAGTATGCCAACGACAATGAAAGGAAAGCAGCAAAGGCAAAACTTCGAAGTCAACAAAGGGCAAATGAGACTCTTGAAGAGCAACAGCATCGCTGGGACAAAAACAATGCATATAAACGTAGGCGTCAAGCACATGAGTCCCCTGATGCAAAAGTCAATAGATCACAGGATGCCATTAGGCAACAACAGTGCCGCATGCCTGCCCTCATCGTGACATTACCACCCTCCCGATGCTATAGCATCGGACCTCCATCTAGTATATATATATTCCCTATGTATATATTTATATATACAATGAGGAGATAAAGGGTAACAATGTTTTGAACCTTTGACTTTCAGGCTCTATATTTCACCATCCACAACTGCTTCAAATGCGAGATTGTTACTGTTTTGCTCCTAAAAATCTAAATTTTCTTGTTATTATTTTGAAAATTAATTTAAACTCTGCTTGAAGCCTTCTGAGAGTGCTCTTGATTAGATTCAAACATGTCTCGACCAAATTTTTATCCCAGGTCTCTTCTACACGTTCCCAAATGTGGTGCATACTAGTCAACTCACTTGGGTATGTATACAGCTTTTTCTTTAACTCTACCTGAAAGTGCTCAATTGGGTTGTATTTTGGTGACAGTGTTGGCCAATTCAGCACCACAACTTTATTGTCATTAAACTATTTCTGTGCCAATCTTGACATATGCATTGTGTCGTTGTCCTGCTGGAACACTATGTAGTCCTTTTCATACCTATTGTACTCGAATGTTCAAATTAACACGTTGTAGGATAGTCACATATAGTTCAGCATTGAGACCACCATCGATTCTGGTTAAGTATATATACAAGGAACAAATACCGCCACACCATGACCCAACCACATATTACCACCACAGTGACCAAATACTACAATACTGCTGATCATTAATAAAAAAAAATACAATACTAATATTACCATAAGCACCATTATTCACAGGAGGTCTGAAAATAGTATACAGTGTATAGTGTAAGTGTACAGGTAATCCAGTGATCACTAGTGACATTATACACAGGAGCTGTGTATATAGTGTCAGTGTACTAAACAGTGTAATATAAGGATCATTGGTGACATTATACCCCAAAGCTCTTTATATACTATGTAGTGTATAGTGTAAGTGTACAGGTAACACACTGACATATCAGTGACATCTCTAGTTGAAGTCCTTCATCTTCACTTTTCATCTTCATGGAGCACAGGCCGCCATCACTTCTTCCAGCAAGGACTCATCTCTGCAGGAAATTACACAATTATCTAGAGCTCCGCTTGCAGAGCACATTACTTAATTTTTTCCCAACTTCTACACTACACCAGATGAAGAAAAAAAGGAGACATAGTGCCACCCTGCACAGTACCAGCACCCTCCCCACCCCCCATTACTCCAGAGCTGCAATCACTATTCTGCTGGTGGAGTCACTGTGCACATACATTACATTATTTATCTTGTACTGACCCTGAGTTACAGCCTGCATTATACTCCACAGCTGCACTCACTATTCTGTTGGTGGTCACTGTTAATATATATTACATTGCTTATCCTGTACTGATCCTAAGTTGCATCCTGTATTATACTCCAGAGCTGCACTCACTACTCTGTTGGTGGAGTCACTGTGTGCATAAATTACATTACTGATCCTGTACTGATCCTAAGATACCTGCTATATTATATCCTCAAACATAAAAGACATCACTGCAGTAATAATATCCCTTAATTAGCCCCTACAGTAATAATATCCGTCACCTCTTCTGACAAGCCTACAGCCTGCAGTGATCCTCAACCTACTGAACCTCTGCACAACCAGCTCTACCCTCTCCTAGTGTATCCTCACCCTTCTCCTGCAGACTATGAGCCCTCACGGGCAGGATCCTCCCTCGTTCTGTACCTGTTAGTGCCTTGTTTTTTGCTCATGTTTATTGTATTTGTCTTTATTTGCCCCCTTTTTCACATGTAAAGCGCCACGGAATAAATAGCACTATAAAAATGTATAATAATAATCATGGCCCCCTTGTGTCTCATTCCTGGCTCCAGCCATATGTTCTCCTATCTTGGCTTCATATGTTCTCCACTCTGCCCCCATGTGATGTCTTATCCTGCCCCATATGTGCTCCCATCCTGCCCCATATGATCTCCCCATCTGTCTCCATCCTGCCCCATTTGTCCCTTGATCATTCCCCATCTGTCCCATGATACTGCCTCATCTGCCCTATGATACTGCCCCATGTGTCCTATGATGCTGCCCCATCTGTCCTTTGATCCTGCCCCATCTGTCCCATGATCCTAATCCATCTGTCTCCATCCTGCCCCATGTTCTGGCCCCATCTATCTCCATCCTGCCCCATGGTCCTGCACCATGAGTATCCATCCTGCACCATGAGTATCCATCCTGCCCCATGTTCCTGCCCAATCTGTCTCCATCCTGCCCCATGAGTCCCTATCCTTCCCCTTGATCTTGCACCATATATCTTCATCTTGCCCCATGCTTCTACTCCATCTGTCTCCATCCTGCCCCATGTTCTGTCCCCATTTGTCTCCATCCTGCCCCATTATCCTGCACCATATGTCTCCATTCTGCCCCATGATCCTGCACCATGTCTCCATCCTGCCCCATGATCCTGCGCTATATGTCTCCATTCTGCCCCATCTGTTTCCATCCTGCCCCATGATCCTGCACCATGAGTCTCCATCCTGCCTCATGTTCCTGCCACATCTGTCTCCATCCTGCCCCATCTGTATTAATCCTACCACATGTTTCTGCCCCATCTGTCTCAATCCTGCCACATGTTTCTGCCCCATCTGTCACCATCCTACCTCATGATCCTGCACACATGGTCCATGTGTCTCCATCCTGCCGCCAAAACATATTGCGGCTTGCCGCTCTGAATAAAAAAAAAAATTCCTCCTTACCTGGCCGTTGTCTAGCAGCATCATCCCCTCCATCCATTTGAAAAGCGTACTCACCGGCGAATGACAATGATGTCATAAGCCGGCGACATGCGCGCTGACACCAGCTGCAAGCCTGTGATTGGCTGGTGGCTTTTAACTATTGCCATGTGGGCCTGCATGGCAAGATTTTAACTGAATGTGCATCTCGGACGCACATTTAGTTACTGCACTGTCAGAATCCTCCTGCCTCTGGGGCCCAGAGAACAGAAGATGGGGGCTTGCTCTTCTGCTCACTCGGCCCCATACGCCAGTAAGGGCAGTAATGCACAAAGGCATCAAGTTCTGCAGTATTTTCCCTGTCAGCACCGATCTTTAATACCTGGAGTAACCAGATAATGGTAAATTAATCTGGGTTAGGATGGAACAGGGAGAAAAAAGGAAAATGTGCAGATGTAATTAAGCCAAAATTTTAACTTAAATCATGGCAACCTTCTATAACACGCCTTGGAAAGTTAATGGGGTTTTCTGGTACCACTCACTTTCTGATCAGAGGTGAGCATAACCAATGTCAAAACAATGCCATATTCCTGTAGAGACGTGTACAATCGGAAGGTATCGTGCAAGTGTCCAATTCTCTTGAACAGATCACGTACACTACCACCCACATCCAATGTGAATATGAGTGGCATCTGAGATCCCCTTTTAAAATTCCAGACTATAACATGTTCAGTTTGCCAGATAGTCTAATTATACAATCAAACAAGTAGCATTTGAAGAAATGTTGCCCCTAAGGGTATTTTCACATGTGCCAGATTTGCATACCGTAAACCTGTAAGATTTTCCAAGGTGTCACTCAGTTTCCTACTGTGGCTGTGCAGCAGAGCATAGGAGAATACTCATATTGTTTTTCAATGTGATTAATCCTTGGCTATTCCACACAAGATAAATTACTTGCTACTTTTTTCTGTGGCAATTTTTTTTTAGCCAAATTTTTTGTTGCATGTGCATGGGAGGAAAGTAAGGTAGAGAAATCTCATGCACATACACAGATATAGATTGTTGATGGATTTCTTCACAGATTCCACTTCCAGTCTATCCTTTTCAAATCCGGCACTTTGTAAAAGGACCACGATTCTGTATACAAGTTTTTACACAAAAAATATGTTATAAAAGTAACTAAAAAGTGAAAAAAATGAAACGTAAAAATTATGCCAACTCTGCCTAAAACTTTGAACCTAATTGCAAGCAGTTGTAACAAAATTGATAGTGCCGCATTAAACTTTTACCTTAGCGTTCATCCTCAATATAAACATGATGGCGCCATGCCACAATCCTATCATTTTCCTCACCATAAAGCATTTACCCGTCAAATCTAATGGTGCTATAGGTGAAAAACTACTGAACTATATTATCATTCTACTCCGTGTTTTATCCCTAAGCAATTCTTAGCCTGACACAGGGAAGAATGATACTTGCCAATATGTTGAAGCTATGTATTCAGTTCTTGTACTGGTATGAAATTTTAATAACAATAATAAAAAAAAAAAACCTGGAGCTCTCATTCAAAAAAGAAATTAGTGGGAAAACTTTCCTCGTTTCTCATCAGTGAAAACTGATTTAGTTATGCAAATTACTGCTATGAATATTAAACCACTGATGAAAGGTTTTTAATGAAGGGGTCTTTTGTTTTGAAAATGCAAGGGTATATGCTTTAATTTCTTGCTAATTTAGTGTTCTTTGATAATGTTCAGATTTTCCCCAAAGTGACTTCACTGATGGTTTAAATGCTCTGAATAGAACTACAGGCCAACAATGCCGGCTTTGACAAGCCCTCCCCAGTGTAACTATAGATCATGATTTGCAGCCCCTCATGCACAATTCTATTAGGGTGGATTTTGTCTATAGGGCTTTGCCTGAAATGAATTCTCATTTTAATGTTAGCCTCCTGCAGTTTTTAATTTTTAATCTGTAATATGAAATTGCAAATTTTACAAACATAATTTGAAAAAGCCACTAGGACAGAACCGAATGCCAAAGTTTACATATTGTCTAATTAGACTGTTATGAGAAGCCGCTTATCAAAGTCAAAGCCAAAAGATCATCAAAAAATCCAATTACAAATTTGAGAAAAACACATATATTTATAGGTTCATTTTCTTTCATTTGCATCCCATTAGCTTAATAATTGTTTAAAAATTAAATTAGAGGCTAATAATTTGATGGTGACGATAAAACACCTGTGTGGGGGGCAAATATCTTCGCCCCCATGGCGGCACGGTTTCAAGCATTTTTGGTAAATACTGCTGATAAAGTTATGGGCTCGGCATGGTATAAAATGCAGCACAGTATTAAATACATTGAGATTTTGTAGGCGACTTACTAAAAATTGGATTCCCGTGCTTGCTTATAACTCTTTGGCTCAACGAGCTGAGCTTTGGGGCCCATAGGCGGCACTTGCCTTAATACGTTTTTCTCCTATCCTAACAAACAAAATATTTGTTTTCAAAGACATGATAACAGAAAACGAAGGAGACAGAGACCCCAAAACTATGCAATAATGATGAGGAAATAATAAAGAATAAAAATTTCTATAAGACTGCATGAAAATTGTCATAAGTAATGACAACCACCACTGGATCTTGAAAATTAGAGCCAATCAGCAAATTTTAAGCCTCATATTAGTTTTCAGCACCCCAATATTAAATGGGTTCAACTGTTTTCATCTCTGAACTAATTTGGCTGTAGAATAATGCAATCAGAGCTAGCGCCAATCACAGAAGTTTAACTATTTTGCTGCCAGTTTAAGAGATTGGAAAAGGGGTGGCAATGACATTATCATGGCAAACTGCATCCTTCTGAAGACTCCCACCTCTTCCATGTTCGTGCACTCATGAAAATTTTAGAATAGACTGCGATATTATAATATTGCAGTGTATGGTATAAGGGATCGTAGGTTTAAGTCCATATATATATATATATATCTCAATTTAAAAAAATGATATATATATAAATATATATAATAGAAAAAAAGGAACAGCACTACGCTTGTACTTATATTCAGGTGCAGGGCCCCAGGCAACCAGTCCAACGATTGCACCAGATTCACAGAGATTCAAAAAAGAGGCAGCACTCCATTGTTAAAGTGGAAAAAGTGGAAGGTTTTAATCAACCCACATAGCTGGGCGACGTTTCAGCTCCATCTGAGCCTTTTTCAAGCAGTGAGTAACCATACCTGACATCTATTTATACGTGTCTCAACAAATATCTAATTGGTTCAATTATAATTTACAATCAATCTGTGCTTATATACCATAAATATATTTTGCTCATATTACCATCTAGTGCCCATATTCATTAAAGTGACTTGTGCTTATGTGCCATAAAAACTAATGACTCTTGTATTATCCTTAGATTCACCTGATATACTGCCTGTGGTCATTGTTGTAATAAGCACCCCAATATCCGTTTTGTTTTACATATATTATAGTCCACTTACCAATGTTTCACATGTGGACTCATGGAGGATGATTTTTCTGTAAGTCGGCGTTCCCTGCCGCTTACTGCGCATGTCAGGCATGCATCATCAAGCAGGAACGCTATGCTGACCAATCGGACGCTCTGTGTGGCGTTTTTTCCACGACGCATGCGCAGTAGCGCTGAAAATCGCCATGTTAGTTGTGGCATATTACATTATAGCGTCCTATTTTACTAACGCTTGCGTAATAGCGCTAAGCAGTATGATAAGGTTCTTTTGGTCTGCCCCAATGTCATTGCCATAGTGCTATATAGAATATAAGACTTTGTATGACGTATTGCACTATATTTGAATACACTTAGCTACCCAGCCATATAGAGTTTTCTATTGAATCATTACTAGGTGGATCACTCATTAATGAGTGATCCACCTAGTATTGATTCAATAGAAATCAATACTGGGTAGCTAAGTGTATTCAAATATAGTGCAATACGTCATACAAAGTCTTATATTCTATATAGCACTATGGCAATGACATTGGGGCAGACCAAAAGAACCTTATCATACTGCTTAGCGCTATTGCGCAAGCGTTAGTAAAATAGGACGCTATAATGTAATATGCCACAACTAACATGGCGATTTTCAGCGCTACTGCGCATGCGTCGTGGAAAAAACGCCACACAGAGCGTCCGATTGGTCAGCATAGCGTTCCTGCTTGATGATGCATGCCTGACATGCGCAGTAAGCGGCAGGGAACGCCGACTTACAGAAAAATCATCCTCCATGAGTCCAGATGTGAAGAATTGGTAAGTGGACTATAATATATGTAAAACAAAACGGATATTGGGGTGCTTATTACAACAATGACCACAGGCAGTATATCAGGTGAATCTAAGGATAATACAAGAGTCATTAGTTTTTATGGCACATAAGCACAAGTCACTTTAATGAATATGGGCACTAGATGGTAATATGAGCAAAATATATTTATGGTATATAAGCACAGATTGATTGTAAATTATAATTGAACCAATTAGATATTTGTTGAGACACGTATAAATAGATGTCAGGTATGGTTACTCACTGCTTGAAAAAGGCTCAGATGGAGCTGAAACGTCGCCCAGCTATGTGGGTTGATTAAAACCTTCCACTTTTTCCACTTTAACAATGGAGTGCTGCCTCTTTTTTGAATCTCTCTCTCTCTATATATATATATATATATATATATTGTATGTATATACAGTGGGGAAAAAAGTATGCAGTCAGCCACCAATTGTGCAAGTTCTCCCACTTAAAAAGATGTGAGAGGCCTGTAATTGACATCATAGGTAGACCACAACTATGAGATTCAAAATGAGAAAACAAATCTAGAAAATCACCTAGTCTGATTGACAAGATTTATTTAGCAAATTATGGTGGAAAATAAGTATTTGGTCACCTAAAAACATGCAAGATTTCTGGCTCTCAGAGACCTGTAATTTCTTTAAGAGGCTCCTCTGTCCTCCACTCATTACCTGTAGTAATTTCACCTGTTTGGCCTTTACCATAGTCTTTTATACTGATAACAAGTTCAAAGAGTTGTCGAAGGACACTAGAAACAAAATTGTATCCCTGCACCAGGCTGGGAAGACTGAATCTGGACTAGCCAAGCAGCTTGGTGTGATGAAATCAACTGTGGGATCAATAATACGAAAATGGAAGACATATAAGACCACTGATAATCTCCCTCGATCTGGGGCTCCACGCAAGATCTCACCCAGTGGGGTCAAAATGATCACAGGAACGGTGAGCAAAAATCCCAGAAGCACACGGAGGGACCTAGTGAATGACCTGCATAGAGCTGGGACCACAGTAACAAAGGCTACCATCAGTAACACACTACGCCACCATGGACTCAGATCCTGCAGTGCCAGACATGTCTCCCTGCTTAAGCCAGTACATGTCCGGGCCGGTCTGACGTTTGCTAGAGCGCATTTGGATTATCCAGAAGAGTATTGGGAGAATGTCATATGGTCTGATGAAACCAAAGGAGTAACTGGCCAAATTAATAAAGTGTCGTAATATCCAGAACAGTGAATGTCAAAATGAAACAAAAAGAATCAAAATGGGTGAAACACTGATTTTTGGACCCAAATAGATGTAATAAAAACAGATTAGAAAGTCTTATGGAACTAAAATTGTAAGGTTAAAAATTACAACTTGTACCGCAAGTAAAAAACAAAACAAGCGCCAATGCAGCTCCATAGGCCAAAAAAAAAAAAGTTATAGATATGCATAAACCTAGACCTGGCACGGCTTCTATCAAAAGTGTCTTAAAGGGACACTGTCACCTGGATTTGGAGGGAACAATCTTCAGCCATGGAGGCGGGGTTTTTGGGGTTTTTGATTCACCCTTTCCTTACCCGCTGGCTGCATGCTGGCTGCAATATTGGATTGAAGTTCATTCTCTGTCCTCTGTAGTACATGCCTGCGCAAGGCAAGATTGCTTTGTGCAGGCATGTACTACGGAGGACAGAGAATGAACTTCAATCCAATATTGCAGCCAGCATGCAGCCAGCAGGTAAGGAAAGGGTGAATCAAAAAACCCCAAACCCCGCCTCCATGGCTAAAGATTGTTCCCTCCAAATCCAGGTGACAGTGTCCCTTTAAAAAAAATCTGTATATGTTGCCTCTAGCAACCACTCAAAGCTCAGCTTTCTTTTCTTTAATCAGCTCTGTTAAAATGAAAGCTGTGTTCTGATTGGTTGAAAGGGACAACAAAAACAGTTCACCTGTTAGGCAGTTTTGATAAATGAGGTCCAGTAAGTGAAACTAGCAGAGTGCTATAAGGGCCCTCCATTTATTTTGCCATTTAGTAGAGGGCCTCCATTTGTTTTACCATTTAAAAGGACACTGACCACAATTAATGTAAAATGCTGCATCTTTACAAATAAGTTTCCATTATCTATTAATATTTCTCATCAATTAACTGCCGGTAGTGGGACCTCGCTGTCTGACGTCCGTATACCCTATAAACGTATATTAAAAAGGGGTTGTCTAAGGCAACCCCATTAACAAGACTAATTTTCATTTTTGAAATTTTCATTTTTTCGTTTTTCCAAGAGCTATTTTATTAGCCATTATTATGAGGGTAACGGGTTTCTTCTTTTTTCCAGGACGAATTATAATTCTGAATGGCATCATTCACTTAACTAGATAACATACTGAAAATTGAGGGGAAAAAAACATCCAAGTGAAGTGAAATTCTGAATTTTGTAAAAAAAAAAAAAAAAAAAAATTGGGCTTGAGATGCCATTTTCTGACACCTGTACCCGGCTTTTTTGCCTGGCATGCTATAGTTTTTGTTGGCACCATTTTGCAGTATATACGACGTTTCCACTGCTTTTTTTTTGCATTTGGGGTGGAAACTGTGGGTATCGAAAGCTCAAAATCTGGCAATCTATTTTTTTTTCATGTAGCTAATAGTGATGAGCGAGTATACTCATTGCTCGGGTTTTCCAGAGCATGCTCGGGTGACCTCCGAGTATTTGTTAGTGCTCGGAGATTTTGTTTTTGTCAACGCAGCTGAATGATTTACAGCTACTAGCCAGCCTGAGTACATGTGGGGGTAGCCTTTGTTTCTGTCCACACAGGTGATTTGTCTCATTTTGCATTTCTTAATTTGGGAAAGGTGACTTGTCCCAAACGGGGTGGTAATTAGCAAAAGGAACTTGCCCTTAGGAAGAAATATTGGATCCTGTGTCTAAATACTGAATTCCCTAATCGGATGAACTATAGAAACGATCTGTATTATAAATATTAGTTTTCTATGCTGAAACTTTATATATTTTTGTCAACAATGTTTTTCTTCACCAGCTTGCATTCTCAATGTGACTACCGTCACTTCAGGACTGGTTATTTCTTCTTTATATGTCTGTTCAGGTTTCTTTTAACATGTTTTAGATTTTACCAGAATGGGTGTGCCGGATTAAATTGTTGGTCTTCCTGCTCTACTTCATAGTAGCACAAAGATAATGATGCTGGGGCCTTTGTTAGGCTGCTATAGCAAGTCATCAGCACACTGCGATCTTGTCACAGTGGGGCATAAACAACCGCAACCCTTTAATGCCGCTTCCTGAGTTACACATCTGTATTTAAATGGTTAAACAGCTGCATTTAGACCTAACCTCAATCACTGCTGTTAGAGGCAGGTGCTGTGAATTTTGCAGGCTCAGCTCCTGAGCCAGCTCCATACACATACACCCAATCAGGGACGGACTGCGACTGAAATTCGACCCTGGCATTTGAAAGCACACAAGTCCCATACTGTTGCCACCTCTGAGCACAAGATGGGGATATCTATTACTAATATAGCCGCACCTGGGGGAAATCAAGATTTACTATAAGATTAATATTTTAGATGGCCCTGCAACCCCATATTCATTTACCATCTCTGCAATGGATTTCATACATTTGTAATTTTTAAAATGTAAAAGATGAAAATATATATTTTTTGCCTAAAATACAAAGGAAATGTGTCCTCTTAAAGTTTATGCCTTTAGAGATGGTTTCATCTTCAATTTGCTTAACTGTTCACAATAACAGGACATTTTGACCAGGGGTGACCAAACCTTTACATGCCATAGTATGTTATGGTGAGACAACTCTGCTAAGAACATTTCTGTTTATATCTATTCCTAATTATTATAAAACATACATTTAAACTATAAATTATATATGAATATATATACACTCTCTACAATTACTGACATTATTATGCTGCACCATGTATGTGGGCCTGTATCTTTGTGGGGGAGTTTTCTTTTTTTCTTACTTTCTGTTTGAAAATTTTAATAAAAATCATTTGATTAAGAATATGATTGACTTTGCTAAATAGGTAAAGTCTAAAAGTTCTAAAGAAAATCCCTCTGACAAAGATGGCACCTGCTCCCTGTTGCCAGCTACACCCCCTCTGCTAAGCACTGTCTGAACGGATGTAGAACGCAGCCGGTATATAGTAGAGGCGGGGATGACAGCACAGGCGGTGGCTGCCATCTTAGCTTTTTGAGCTCTGGCACACTCTTCAACACTGCTCTTATCAGCTCTCCATTTCCCGTATGGACAGCTGATCGGAGAAGTTTTAGGTGTGTCTAGACACTGGATAGAAGACTCTCCCTATAACTGAATCTACTGATAATATCCATGATGTCTGTACGGAAAGTGATACTGGACATTACAAACAACCTAATGTGTCAACCAGTGTCTACACAAACCATCAGGTGGTGTTTGCACAAAATTGGGCTAGGAGACAGATGTCCATGTAAAGGTATTTCGTTGACCTCTTGCCACTGCTCTTAAAAGTTATCACAGTGCAGAGAAATACGGCAATGGAGGCTGAAATATAGGTCTATTTTTCAGCAATGAGTCCCGCTTTTGTAGCGGAAGCAATGATTGCCAGAGATTGGTCTAGAGACTATGAGAGCATTGCCATGAAGAGGCCTTCAGGAGGAAACTTCACAGAGAGCCAGATTTTAACCTCCATTGCTCCAATTCAGCAAACTGCCTCCATTCGGAGACCACGTTGGTAATGACATTAAGAGGCCACCATGGTCCTACTCCCAGGATTATGGTGTGGGGTGGTATAATGTACAGTGGCCAGATGCATCTAGTCTTCAATCCAAGTACACTACAGCTCCATGTTACACTGATTTGATGGTGGACCAGCAGTATGGCCATTTCTCAAAAGTGTTCCAAAAGTCGTTTTTCAACACTACAAGTTGCACATTGTTTGTATTACTGTGAGCAGTGTTGTAAAAACATGCTAACATGCCCTGCAGCCTATTCATACTTGTCTCCTATCGAGCACATCTAAGACAACAATAAATGCAAAGGGAGCTGTAAACCGCGGTTCTTGATGATTTCCATGCCTATGTGCATTCAGCATGGCAGAACGGTCTTCAGATAACCATTAATAACCTTACTGACAGCAGCCAAGTCTGGAAATGTGGGGATTTCATACTCTATACTGAATAAATCAGGATGTTTAGAAAATGTTTCTATTTTTTACCATTTGCAGATCATTAACATATCTATGCATCCTGTGATCTCCATAATTCCATTACTTTTTCTTTTGATGTTACAATTTCCATGTTGAGAAGTGTACAGTACTGTGCAAACGTTTGAAGCGAACTTACCAGCAGGATTTTGCTAAGTAAACTACAGGCATTGTCAGGTTGGCAGTGTTATACAGATTAAAATGATATCTGGGGTGAAGAAACCCGTCTTGCGGTTGTTGTGTAATCAGTGTTAGAAGTTTTCTGTTAATATGTCCATGTTCTGGGGTGGGACTAGGCAGAGGCTTATCTTTCTGCTCTAGGCCAGAGAAACCAAGGAAAGACTTGCCCACAGGCCGCCCCAAATCACAAACATGTTCCTCATCATAAAGACAGAGAAAGACAGACTGTGCTTCAGGGTGGGCTGTGGGCAGGTCTTTCCTTGGTTTCTCTGGCTTAGAGCAGGAAGATAAGACCCTGCCTACAGTCCTGCCCCGGAGCACGGGCATCTCATTAACTGAAACTTCTAACACTGATTACACAACAACCACAAGATGGATTTCTTCACCCCAGTTATCATTTTAATCAGTTTAACACTGCCAACCTGACAATGCCTGTAGTTTACTTAGCAAAATCCTGCTGACAGGTTCGCTTTAATGGAAGTGTGGACAAAATGTTGCAAAGTAAAAATGCTTTAAAAATAGAAGCGTCAATAGCTTATTTTTATCAATTAACAAAATGTGAAGAGAAACGAACAAAAGAGAAATCTAAATCAAAATTCGGTATGACTTCTCTTTTGGCTTTAGAACGGCATACATTCTTCCATGTACACTTGCACCATTTTTTATGGAACTAAGCAGGGAAATTGTTCCAAAACATCTTGGAGAACTAGCCAGAGATCTTCTGTGAATGTAGACTTACGCAGATCCTTCTTTCCATGAACTTCTAAATACACTTGATGCTGAGTTTAGGGCTCTGTGGAGGCCATATTATCACTTCCAGGACTCATCTGTCTTCTTTATGCTGAAGATAGTTCTTAAAAGACATTGGCTATCAGGCCCTCTAGTCCAAAAGCATTGTTTCACCTCACAAATACGTTGTTTTATGAATGGGCACAAAATTCCCACTAACTACAAAATCTTATAGAAAGCTTTCCCAGAAGAGTGGAGGCGGTTATACCAGACCAGCTATTTTCAGCTAGATGTAAAGAGTGGACAGAGCTGAACATCACTGATCTGTTCACTGTGTATTGGCCGTTCCTGGCTAGTTCCGTTCAATTCCTCTTAAAATGAATAGGAGCTGAGCGGTTCATCTCAGTTCACTGTTTACATCCGGATGATCGGATATTGAGGACTTATCCTAAAGGTGCAGTCAGATGGCCATATAAGATGGACCAAGAACAGAACGCAGTACATGGATTGGTCAATGGCTCTCCCGACCCAAGCGTGACAGAGGTATTTCTATGCATCTAAGGGGCTTATATTAATTCCCAATCTTTGAAAGCCTCAGCAAACAATGCCTCAAATAAATGATTTGGGTCTTCACAAGATAACTCATGTACAAGTATGTTGTGAGTGACAGACAACTGCAAATCAGAATATATTTGGAAAGGTTTTCTCATTCTCACAGGAGGACATACAACCAGACATGTAGACTGTATTCACACGTTGAAGTTGTGGACAGAGTGCATTTTTACTAAGATTTCAGAAAATCACAGAGGGGAAAAAAAAACTTCACAAATGCAGCCAGAACATGTCAACACAGCTAGTGTCTGCTGCTTTGGCTGAACATTGAAACCTGAAGTTGGAGCTAATCCAACACAGATTCAGATATAGGTCTACCATGTTGACCCATTTTGCAGTAGCGTTTTTTATTTTTTTTTCTCATTTTGTTAATAACCACAATGGATTCTCCACTCTTGGTCTAAAGAAGTAGACCAAGAGTGGAGATCACAGTTTAATTCAATGACCCTAGTTGGTTCTACAAGCTCTTAGTTCAACACTTGTAGTCGGGCAGAAGGTTTCAATCTACACATTGCACTGTAATAACAAAAAGCCTTTTAAAAGCATTATCAAGTCAGGTGGAGTCAACCCTAGGTTTAATTGCCAGTGATATACTTTTGACCCTAGTGGGAAGTTTCATTAAAAAAAAGTGTTCCTCCTATTTGTGTAAGTTTACATTTGGCCAGTTGGCCGTGTCCACTTCTGATGTCTTCACCTTGTGGTTGACACATGCCCCCAAGTTTCAGAAGAGGAGACATGTGGAGGACATGGCTAGTGGGCCAAAGGAAAAACAAGGGATTGCAAGGTTTTTTTTAATCACTGAGACCATATATAAAGTTAAAAAAGAGGTAGAAAACCACTTAATAAACTAACGATAATGCATTAGTATTTGAAGCTGCCACCACATAGCATCAACCTGCTTAGGGTCAAAGAACTTGAAAAATATTGCCATACAGACTCTTCTTCCGGAAAATCTCAAGACCAACTATTATAAACAAGTCAGGGAGCCTAGTGGTAACGCTATCCAAGAAAACAGGGGTGCAGACGTTTCTAGACCTTCCACTAACTGTGCCAATATGATATACTGCAGAACATTTCTGGCAATTAGCTGAGAAGGAATTTATTATAGATTATGCATCATAACAGCTATAAAGGTATAAATGTACGCTGCACCAGCTCCCATCAGAGTATTACCGCACAATGCAAATTTCCACAGTTGCGGCTCATAATAAAACTCTGATCTGCTCTCCTATCCATTAAAAGAGAGTATAAAGGAAAAATAAATGCTAATTGCAAAAAAGAACATATTTTGCCTTTAATTATTGGTAAAATCTACATTTCCCATCTGATTTAGTGCTCTGAACCTGTACTACAATGAGCAGTTTTGTGAAAAATCTTGCTCCGCAGATCGGGATTCACAAACCAGGTGATCTAAATTACAATGTGCCGGGACCCGACGGGATCATTTTTATTCAGATAAATCTCTAACAGCGAATGCTAAGTCGTACAGGTCATTCCCTCATGTAAGGAAACAAACTGCATTCTAACACTGGCCAAGATTATGCATTGTAATTACACAGCATTACATCAGGTACTTAAGATGTGATGGTTTAATGTTTTTATTTAATTAGGGATGGGATTGACGGTAGCAATACAAGTCCCCCAGGGTAAAGATGCTGTACATTAGCTACTAAATAAAACCCAGTCTCCCTCCCTCCTTGTTCAGTAGTTGTAATGCTCCATTTGCTTATTAAAAATCTCTCATTGCATCATATTTCACCACACTTTGCAGTGTTGCCTTTAGCCATTTCCTTCAGATTAAAGGTAAAGCTCCAAATTTAAGAGGTCATCCAGGACTTAGCTATTGATGAGGTTATAAGTATCTGATGAACCAACACCCAGCACTTCTACTAGCTATCTGCATCTGCGGGGACTGCAGAGTCTACGGAACCAGATGACCACAACATCATACACTCTATAGTGGCCGTTCGTGGATTCTGTAACTCCGCTCCCATGCAGTTCAATAGGAGCAAAAATCACAGGACGCCATCACGGCCACTAAACAACGTAGAGTTTCAACATCCCGGCTCAATACAATGTTTGCTACGAGTCACCATAGGACATGTAAACCACTAATTAATGGAAGTGCATCGTGTCGGAACTGCACTAATCTGATACTTATCCTAAGGCTCTGTTCACACAAAGCGATCATGCTTCAACTTTAAATAGGTCATTTTCTGACAGCAAGCTACTTTTAAGACTCCATCCGGGCCTCAGTTTTTCACATGCATGTTCTATTTGTACTTTTCAGTTAGAACACATACCTCATTATAATATATGAAGCTGATCATGTCTATAATTTTTTTATGCAGAACATGTCCTCTTTATGGTACACGTCGCAGATCAAACATTGTCTATGGGTCCAATATTGTGCAGTCTGTAACTGACATTGCAATAAATAGATTTGCCATTTAATTTTTTCATACGTGAAAATCATCAATGAAAATGGTAAAAGCTAAAACAATGACCAAATGCTGATGGAAATCGGATTAAAGACACTGACAGTTTCTTGGAAATGTGAAAAATCACAGCGGCCTGAGGTCTTAGGCAGCTAGGGAGGGGGCCAAACGGTGATGTTGCATGTGGAGACACAGGGTCAGTGGGTGCTCTAGTCCACTGGCCCGGCTGTCTTTAGAAAGACTGCCTGGACCAGGGCTCATACCACAGAACACTACTCAGACAAGACAGGGTGAGGGCAATACAGTGTGGCAAAAATTTATTGAAGCACCAACAAACAACAGCATATAGTACAGTCCTAGCAAAAACCCAAGATGGTGCAAATTAGAATCTCACTCTTCTGCTGACTCGCTAGGATTACAGCTGCTTCCAGGGCCATCTACCTCCACTAGTGGCATCCCACTTTTGGCGGGCCTCCACAGAAACAAGGTAACGACAAACTTAGGAAGCTAGCCGAAGGCAGTGAGGTATGTGGCCAAGTGACCCGATTGTCCCAACCTGGATCCTTCAAGACGTCTCTGAGGGTTCAGTGATGGTCAATGAAGAAGTTCTGTGTTCTTCCAGCTGAGGCCATTGACATCCTGTACAGTCTCTTGGAACAGATGAAAATGTCTCCTTATAAAGTTCACAACTGACATTAAAGCCGGCAACCAGAGGTCAAGAGCAAGATGTGAATGAGGTTAACTCACATTGTTTATTTATAGTTTATCCTTCAATCTTTCCAAGTCAATAAACTGCATGGCCGGGTACAATGTGTCATCAACATATCAGCAAACATTATTGTTCAGTGACTCTGCTCCCCTATTTTGCAAATATAACAGTACAATCAACTGTAGGAACTTATAGAGGAAGTAAACAACCATTCATTCACTTGCAAATATCAATGCAACCTATAGGAAGAGTCAATACTTCAGACATCAGTTTATGATTCTGGGCCTACTTAAATTACGTCTGGCATAATTAAGAAGAAATGCTGTGCCATCACATTACACGATTGCAATTGTCAGCCAAGTCAAGTGGCCAACACAATTTGTACAACTTTCTGTAGAGTAGGTTCAACTTGGATCTATCCTTTGCTCCTTATATTAAATCACCCGCAGAAGCATGTTACCTGTAATTCTTCCTTTGATTCATAGTTATAAAGATGAGAATGTAATGGCAGCTCATTAATAACCTAAATGCTGCAGCCATGCTCATATTTCTGTTCGGCTGCTACAGATGCCATGACCCTGTACCAATCAATGCAATACAAATTACAATCTAAACTTATCATGCTCACTCACAAAACTTCACTGTGCTGCACCTCCCTACATGTCATCTGTTTACCACCATACCTGTGCTCTCTAGCGGTTCCCATCCCTACATCTCATCTGTCTACCACCCTATCTGTGCACCTTTCTACATCTCATCTGTCTACCACCCTACCTGTGCACCTCCCTACCTGTGCTCTCTATCGGTGAACCTTCCAACATCTCATCTGTCTACCACCCTATCTGTGCACCTCTCTACATCTCATCTGTCTACCACCCTACCTGTGCACCTCCCTACCTGTGCTCTCTATTGGTGAACCTTCCTACATCTCATCTGTCTACCACCCTATCTGTGCACCTACATATCATCTGTCTAAAACCCTATCTGTGCACCTACCTACATCTCAACTGTCTTCCACCCTACCTGTGCACCTCCCTACAGGTGCTCTCTAGCGGTGAACCTCCCTACATCTCATCTATCACCCTCCCTGTGCTGTATAGCAGGGCACTTCCTTACATCTCATCTGTCAGCTGCCCTACCTGTGCACGTCCCTACATCTCAAGTCTGTCTCTACCACTCTATGTGCTCTCCGCTGTGCTGCACCACCCTACATGTTATCTCCACCACCCAGGGGTTAGGTTCACACAAGCGTATACAAAAAAACTTTCAAAGTTCCATCCAGAAAAAGAGGAAACATTTTTTCTCACCTGTCATCTTTGTGCAATCTGTTTTTCACAAGAGAAGCTATTTATCAATTACAAGACCATTTTGTTTTCCCGTTATAGAATTGCAAGGTTGCGTCTCTGTATGGCACACATTTTTTTCATGCACCTATACACTAGAATGGATGAGTGATCTTATCTATGGAAGAAACCAGAGCATGCTGTGATTTTTTTTATAAGTAGATTTGATCAGTGAAAGAAAAAAAACACGCATCTGCATGAATAACATTCACAGTACTTGAACCAAAACTGCGGTTATGTGAACAAGCCCTGTCTGTGCTCTCCACAGTGCTACACCTCCCTACATCTCATCTGTTTGCCAAACTACAAGTACTCTCTGTTCAGTTAATTATCTGACATTAGTTTACACCCACTAGCTCAAGGAAAAATAATAATTTCATACAGAGGAGGAAAAAAAAGGGGAAATTCAACCTACTGGTAATTCGGTTTCCAGAAGTCCCTCAAGACAGCACACCAGGACCTTGACCTATGTCAGGACAGGATCACAAAGAGGTTAAAATTCCCCTCACACCTCCACCTTTCAGAATTTTCAAAGTACCACCAAAGGATGGATGAAAATGATCTATACGAGCCACTAGAAACTCATATGCAAGAAATACTTTAACGGCCCCAACTCGAACTCGAGCCATGGCCACTTGATGAATGAATGATCTGCAGGAAGACCATTCTTTGCAAACCTAAAAATAAACATAACGGAGGAAAAAAAGGATAATTACTTAGCGGTAATTTGATTTTCCGAAACTCACAAAGGTATCATACGAGATAGGATCTGCCCCCACGGACAAGAAACCTACAGATGTTAAAGGCAGAGTCCCTTTTCCTGCTTCAGTGGTTTACAGAGCATGAGGGGACCTCCATCTAATTAGCAAAGAACATATATAAAGCTGGGATCAGAAGATTACAATCTCTACTGTATATAAGAAACATGCATGTTTTTCTCAATAGCTGACATGAAGTCAGAATAAACCTTCCACAAGCTTCTCACAATAGTTGGTCAGATTTTAGGCCATTCCTCCTGACAAAACTGGTGTAACTGATCCAGGTTTGTAGGTCGCCTTACTCGCACTGGCCTTTTCAGCTATGCCCATAAATTCTCAATAGGATGGAGACAAAGAGTTTTCAATGGCCACTCTAAAACATTGACTTTGTTATCCTAAAGCAACTTTTCTATCATTTTGGTAGTATGCTTCGGGTCATTGTCCATTAGGAAGCCCCATTTCGACCCAAGCTTTAACTTCCTGGCT
Organism: Ranitomeya imitator; assembly: GCF_032444005.1. Lineage (NCBI taxonomy): Eukaryota > Metazoa > Chordata > Amphibia > Anura > Dendrobatidae > Ranitomeya > Ranitomeya imitator. The sequence continues at coordinate 819,877,229 of NC_091283.1, forward strand.
GATGCCTTGAGATCTTGCTTCAGTATTGTCACATAATATTCTTTTGTCATGATGCCATCTATTTTGTGAAGTGCACTGTTAGAATCTGTTTTGTTTTTTACCATCCGCCATCGTTGTGGTTTTCTGGCTGCTGGTCTTTTTCCCTTGGTGCTGGGTTGTCTTAGGTCAGGTGATTGTATCACCCTTTATTACCCAGCACCTACCTCCCAGTCCTTGCTGGACAAGTGTTAAGGTACCGTCACACTAGACGATATCGCTAGCGATCCGTGACGTTGCAGCGTCCTCGCTAGCGATATCGTCCAGTGTGACAGGCAGCAGCGATCAGGCCCCTGCTGTGCTGTCGCTGGTCGGGGAAGAAAGTCCAGAACTTTATTTGGTCGCTGGACTCCCCGCAGACATCGCTGAATCGGCGTGTGTGACACCGATTCAGCGATGTCTTCGCTGGTAACCAGGGTAAACATCGGGTAACTAAGCGCAGGGCCGCGCTTAGTAACCCGATGTTTATCCTGGTTACCATCCTAAAAGTAAAAAAAAACAAACACTACATACTTACCTACAGCCGTCTGTCCTCCAGCGCTGTGCTCTGCACTCCTCCTGTACTGGCTGTGAGCGTCGGTCAGCCGGAAAGCAGAGTTACCCGATGTTTACCCTGGTTATCGGCATCGTTGGTCGCTGGAGAGCGGTCTGTGTGACAGCTCTCCAGCGACCAAACAGCGACGCTGCAGCGATCCGGATCGTTGTCGGTATCGCTGCAGCGTCGCTAAGTGTGACGGTACCTTTAATCTGCTAGAGTTCTGGCTAGGTGCTTTGATAGCTTTCTGTGTTTGATATTGTGCAGTTCTGGGATCTCTGGTTCTGCTATCCTTAGTTTCTGTTTTCAGTTGGTTTCTGCAGTCATCTCTGTGTTTTCTCTTAGGAGGTGACCTGTTTTTATACCCAGTCCTTAGATCTTTCAGGCACCTCCCCCCCTTATCTATAGGTCTTCGCTTGAGCTTATCCTAGGATTGTTGGTGGGTCTATTCGCAAAGAATGGGTCGCCCACTCCATTGTAGGGTATCAGCCTAGTCTCAGTGCAGGATCAGTTTTCCCCCTTCTATTCTAGTTCTGTGTTGCAGTTCCGTAACTTGCACAAGTTCCTCCTGCAGCAAACCAACCCCAAAACATGATGCTGCCACCCCCCATGTTTCACATTTGCAATGGTGTTCTTAGGCTTTCAAGCATCTCCCTTTTTCATCCAAATGTAACGATGGTCATTATGCCCAAAAAGCTAAATTTTAGTTTCATCAGACCACAGGACATGTCTCCAAAAATTAAGGTCTTTGTTCCTGTGTGAATTTGCAATCTGGCTTTTTATGTTTCTTTTGGAGTAATGGCAACTTCCTGGCACAGTGGCCTTTCTGCCCATATTGATACAGTACTCGTTTCACTGTGGTTATTGATACAATCTTACCAAGTTCCGCCATCATCTTCAGAAAGCCTTTTGCTTTTGTTCTTGGGTTGACATGCACATATAGGACCAAAGCACGTTCCTCTCTGGGACACAGAACCTGTCTCTTTCCTGAGTGCTATGATGACTGGACATTCCCATCTTGTTTGTACTTGCGCGTAACTGTTTGCACAGATGTACGAGACACCTTCAGGTATCTTGAAGTTGTAATACAAATAAGTCCAGTTCGCAGTAATAGACATCCTTAGGTGTCTGGAGCACAGGAAACACTGTGTCAAAGAGTGGAACAATCAGAAAATAGAAGAAAATCAAGCTCAACGAACTTGTGAACAAATTTAATTGACGCGTTTCAAGTGGCCCTTAATCATGTACAGGTCCTGCTCACAAAATTAGACTATCATCAAAAAGTTAATTTCAGTTCTTCAATACAAAAAAAATCTAACTCATTATATAGTCATTATAAACAGAGTGATCTACGTCAAGTGTTTATTTCTGTTAATGATGAGGACTATGGCTTACAGTCAATGAAAACCCAAACGTCAATAACTCAATAAATTAGAATAATTAACAAAAAACACCTGCAAAGGCTTCCTAAGTGTTTAGAAAGGTCCCTTAGTCTGTTTCAGTATCTCCACAATCATGGGGAAGACTGCTGACTTGACAGATGTCCAGAAGGCAGTCACTGACACTCCACAAGGATGGGAAGCCACAAAAGGTCATTGCTAAAGCTGGCTGTTCACAGAGTGCTGTATCCAAGCATATTAACGGAAAGTTGAGTGGAAAGAAAAAGTGTGGTAGAAAGAGGTGCACAATCAACCGGGATAACTGCAGCCTTGAAAGCATTGTTAAGAAAAGGCCATTCAAAAATTTGGGGGAGATTTACAAGGAGTGGACTGCTGATGAAGTCATTGCTTCAATAGCCACAACACACAGACGTATCCAGGACATGGGCTACAAGTGTCGCATTCCTTGTGTCAAGCCACTCACGAAAAAAAGACAATGTCAGAAGCTTCTTACCTGGGCCAAGAAGAAAAAGAACTGGACTGTTGCTCAGTGGTCCAAGGTGCTGTTTTCAGATGAAAGTAAATTTTGCATTTCATTTGGAAATCAAGATCCCAGAGTCTGGAGGAAGAGTGGAGAGGCCACAATCCAAGCTGCTGGAGGTCTAAGGTAGTTTCCACAATAAGTGATTAAGTTATGGCTGGGGAGCCATGTCATCTGCTGGTGTAGGTTCACTGTGTTTTATCAAGACCAAAGTCAGCGCATCCGTCTACCAGGAAAATTTAGAGAACTACATGCTTCCCTCTGCCAAAAACTTTTTGGGGATAGAAATTTAATTGTTCAGCAGGACTTGGCCCCTGTCCACACTGCCAAAAGTACCAATGCCTGGTTTACAAACAACAGTATCACTGTGCTTGACTGTCCAGCAAACTCATCTGACCTTGACCCCATAATCTATGGAGTATTGTCAAGAGGAAGATAAGAGACACGAGACCCTACTAAGGCCCTGAATAAAACTGAACTCTGCAGTGATATGGAACATTTTTTCAGGAGACTGCGCCTGAGGGAATATTTCAATGATACAGAGGATTCAGAAAACACTCGGACTGAAGGAAAAAGGATCCTAACAACCAAGAAGAGGTCAGACTGGACACCTTCACCTGGACGAGATCCTCATTTGGATAAATATATAGACTCCATCAGACATTTGATAAAATCCACCATCATAGACACTAACAGGAGACAAGCATCCAACATCAGTGCCCAGGAGAGAAAGGCCATACAGTATCCAAAAACCAACAAAGAAATCATCATCAAACCTGCTGACAAGGGTGGTACAACAGTCATGATGAACACATCAGACTATATGAAGGAAGCAAACGGAAAACTTATGGACACACGCTACTACAAAAAATTGTAGTCTGAACCTACACAGGACTATTACAAGGAACTAAATAAGTTAGTATTTTGTCTGGCCGATGAATCCATAAGAGCCGATGACCTGATACCAGGAAGTTCAAGAACAGGGACATTCTACATGCTTCTCAAAATCCACAAATCTGGAAATCCAGGAAGACCAATTATTTCATGTGTGGGCACCCTTACTGAGCAGGTATCTGGATGGGTAAAGGGTATTCTTAAACCATTGGTAAAGGATACATCCAGCTTCATTCAGGACACAACTGACCTATTGAATAAACTATCAGCAATAGGTCCTCTACCAGAAGGAACCATCCTGGCCACCATGGATGTGGAATCTTTGTAAATTCTTCCTGGGAAACACAGGGACTGATGCTGATTCTGTGCTGAAGCTTATAAATTCATTCTCACCCGCAATTACTTTTGAATTTGACAAGATCTATCTACAGGAGACTGGCACAGCAATGGGAAGTAAAATGGCCCCACAGTATGCAAATCTTTTCATGGCCAAGTTTGAAAGCGACGTTTTATCGTCATGTCCCCTCAGGCCCCTGGCCTACTACTGCTACATTGATGATATTTTAATCATCTGGACGGAGTCTGAGCCACAGCTAAAGATGTTCCATGAACAGTTTAATCAATTTCATCCTACCATCAACTTGACACTCAACTATTCCTGCACTGAAATTAACTTTTTGGACACCATTATTAAGCTGCAGAACAATGAAATAGAAACATCACTGTATCAGAAGCCAATTGACCGTCCAACATACCTTAAATGGGACAGTTTCCATCCAAAACACATAAAAAAAAACTCTATTGTCTACAGCCAAGCCATCAGAAACAATCGTAAATGTTCCAACCCCATGGATAGAGATGAACACCTTGGTTGCCTTAGAAAGACCTTTTTGAATCAGGGCTACCATCCAAGAACAATTGAAAACCAGATTACAAGAGCCACCAGAATATCAAGGAATCACCTGCTACATTACAAAGCTAAAGAAGAAAACAACCGGGTACCTCTAGTGGTCACCTACAATCCAAATCTGGAGGTTCTAAGGGGAGCTGCACGGAAATTACAACCTTTACTACAAAAAGATGCCCGTTTACAATCCATTTTTCCATACCACCCACTACTGTTTTAGGCAGCCCCCAAATCTAAGAAGCATCATTGTCAAGAGTTCCCTGTCCTCTCCAACAGCTGCAGGTACCTTTCCTTGCAATCAGAAAAAATGTTAAACCTGTCCATTTATAATGACAAGATAAAGATCCCCAATTCACATCAGGACTACAAGATACCAGGTACTTTCAGCTGCTTCACTTCTAATGTGGTGTACCTAATCATTTGTACTAAATGTCCAACTGGGGATCTGTATGTAGGGGAGACAGGGCAGAAACTGAGAACGAGAGCAAGAATGAACTCTCATCGCCATACAATAAAAGAAAAAAGAAAGGACCTACCTGTGGCAATACATTTCTGTCTCCCGGATCATAACATTATGGACATGAAATTACTTGTATTAAATGGTAGCTTCAAATCTCAAAGAGACAGAAGAATATGGGAATACAAACTAATGATGACCTTTGACACTCTTAGTGCAGGAATGAATGTGTCGCATGGATTTATGTCTTTTTACATCAACTAAGTAACTATGGAATTTGCCCCTCAGACCATGTGGGGTCATTCTTATCTAAGAACTGGTCCAATATTTAAGGACATAACTGTTTATCACTCATGGTAATTCTGCTTCATGTCACCTGTCTTATCCATGTTTTTTTCTTTTTTTATTCTGTGATGTGCTGTGCATAAATATGTGATTCTCCAGAATTTATTTTAGTCTATGCCTGATGAAGAGACCTGTGTAGTCTCGAAAGCTTGCAATTTGTTACCATCTTTTCAGTTAGCCATTAAAAGGAGATTTTTATGTACTCACCGTAAAATTTCTTTCTCTTAGCCTCTAATTGGGGAACACAGGACCATGGGTGTTATGCTCCTGTCCACTAGGAGGCGACACTATGCATAATCTGAAAAAGATTAACTGTGGCTCCTCCTCTGGAGTATACACCCCTGGACAGCGTCAGCCTTCTCCAGTTTTGTGCAAAAGCATTAGGAGGAACGTAACATGAATAACATGACCATGCTTATAAGGCAACCATGTACGAGCTCAAGAAGACAATATAAGAACTCAACAGTAACAACGGCCCGGAAAGGGCAACAGGGTGGGAGCTGTGTCCCCCAATTAGAGGCTAAGAGAAAGATTTTACAGTGAGTACACAAAAATCTCCTTTACTCTGTTGCCTCATTGGGGGACACAGGACAATGGGACGTCCCAAAGCAGTCCCTGGGTGGGAAGCAATGGACGAATATTGTGTAGAAAGGCCCCTACACTTGGGGCACCGCCGCCTGCAGAACATATCTACCCAGGCTCGCGTCCGCTGAGGACTGGGTATGAACTCTGTAGTGTTTAGTAAACGTGTGTAGGCTAGTCCAAGTGGCCGCCTTACACACTTGTGCCGAAGCCTGGTGCCGAATGGCCCAGGAGGCCCCTACTGCCTGTGTAGAGTGTGCTGTAATACCGGTTGTAAGAGGAGAATTCTTAAGGCGGTAGGCCTCTTGTATGGTGGATTTGGTCCACCTGGCAAGGGTAGCTTTGGAAGCTGGCAGACCCTTGCGGCCACCTTCCGGAAGAAGGAAAAGAGAATCAGACTTCCGGAAGAACGCAGTCCTAGACACATATATACGCAATGCCCTGACAAGGTCAAGCGTATGCAGAGCCTTCTCCACTCTATGAACCAAAGGGAAGGCAGATAAATTTCCTCATTGAGGTGGAAGTTGGACACAACCTTCGGAAGGAAGGATGAGACCGTACGGAGGAGTACCTTGCCCTGGTTAAAAGCCAGAAAGGGCCGTCTGCAGGAGAGTGCTGTCAGTTCAGACACCCTGCGTAGCGAGTTGATTGCCACCAGGAAAACCACCTTCCGGGATAGAAAGTGGAGCGGGACCTCCTTAAGGGGTTCGAAGGGTGGTTCCTGCAATGCTGTCAGGACCAGGTTGAGGTCCCACATTTCTAGTGGTCATCTGTAGGGGGGAACCAATCGGGAAACCCCCTGAAGGAATGTCCTTACCTGCGGCTTGGTAGCAATGCACCTTTGAAAAAGCACTGAGAGGGCTGACACCTGGCCTCCAGATCCGATTGGAGAAAACCAAGTAGTTTGGGGAGGCAATAAGGGAATGGGGTCTGGCCACGAGATTTGCATCATGTAAAGAAAGCTTTCCAGGTACGGTAATAGATCTTGGCAGAGGCTGGCTTCCATGCCCTGATCATGGTCCTAATGACGTCTGGCGAGAGGCCTGCCTGGGTTAGAACACAGGTTTCAAGGGCCACGCCATCAATTTGAGGGCCCCTGAGTTCTGGTGGTAGAATAGGCCTTGTGACAGAAGATCCGGGCAGTCGGGGAGGCGCCAGGGGGCGTCTGCTGTAAGTTGAACGATATCGGCATACCATGTACGTCTGGGCCAGTCTGGTGCGATTAGGATGGTTGGAACTCCCTCTTGCTTGATCTTCCTCACCACTCTGGATATCAGGGGGAGAGGTGGAAAAATGTACAGAAGCTGGAACTGGGTCCAGTCCTGAACCAGAGCATCTGCTCCGAGCGACCGCGGATCGTGTGTTCTGGCCATGAAGTTGAAGACCTTGGCATTGAAGTGGGATGCCATTAGGTCCACATCCGGAGTCCCCCAGTGATGGCAGATCTGGTGAAAAAATTTCGGGATGGTGAGACCACTCTCCCGAGTCTATTCCTTGTCGGTTGAGGAAGTCTGCTTCCCAGTTGTCCACACCTGGAATGTGGACCGCCGAGAGAACCGACCCTGTGTCCTCCTCCCAGTGGAAGATGTGTGATACTTCTCGCATCGACTGGGTACTGCGGGTCCCCCTTGGTGATTCACATACGCCACAGCCGTGGCATTGTCTGACTATTCTGATGTGAGAGAGGCTGCCAGTAAGTGATGGAAGGCCCTCAATGCCAGGAGGATGGCACGAATTTCCTGGATGTTTATGGGCATGGTCGCTTCCACTGGGAACCACTTGCCCTGTTGTCTAGGTGCACCGCACCCCAACCCATCAGGCGATGGTGAGGTGAGGACCTTCCATTGACCTGTGAGAAAGGATTTCCCCTTTGCTAGTGAGGTTGGCTTGAGCCACCAGTGCAGGGACCTCCTGGTTGACGACGTTAGCTGGAACTCCTTGTTGAGAGAGAAAAAGGATTCCTGTCCCAGGACTTGAGAATGGCTAGTTGGAGAGGCCTGAGGTGAAACTGGGCAAATGGGACTGCTTCTATTGCTGCCCCCATCCTGCCAAGGACTATCATGGCAAAAAGAGAGATCGAGGAGAGCCAGTGCCTTGTCCTTGGGAAGGAGCACTAGACCCCTGGAGGTGTTGAATAGCATTCCCAGGAAGGTCAGAGACTGACTCGGGGTTGGTGATAACTTTTGTAGGTTGACTAACCAGCCCATGCAACTCAGTGTGTCGGTTGTGATTGAGACGCTGAGGTCGCAGTCATTGAAGGTGGGAGCCTTGATGAGTAGATTGTCCAAGTATGGAACGACTACTATGCCTCTGGAGTGCAGGACATCCATGGTGGCTGCCATAACTTTGGTAAACACTCTGGGAGCTGTGGCGAGTCCAAACGGGAGAGCCACAAACTGGTAGTGGTCCTGGTCGATTGCGAACCTGAGAAATCTCGGATGGGTGGGTGCAATAGGTATATGTGGGTATGCGTCTTGTACACTGTGTTCCAAATTATTATGCAAATTATATTTTTCTCGGATTTTCCTAAATGGTCGGTGCAAATGACAGTCTAATAAAAGTCATCACCCGTTAGATTATACATCAAATTTTATTGAAGAAACCTCCCAATGATAACAGTGTAATGTCCAAAATACATAAAAACTCAAAATGCACTGTTCCAAATTATTAGGCACAGTAGAATTTCTATACATTTGATATGTTTTAAAGAACTGAAAATGCTCATTTGTGGAATTTGCAGCATTAGGTCACATTCACTGAACAAAACAGCTATTTAACTCCAAAACCTCCTAACAGGCCAAGTTACATGTTAACATAAGACCCCTTCTTTGATATCACCTTCACAATCCTTGCATCCATTGAACTTGTGAGTTTTTGCTTGTATTTCTTTGCATGAAGTCAGAATCGCCTCCCAGAGCAGCTGTTTTGATGTGAACTGCCTCCCACCCTCATAGATCTTTTGCTTGATGATACTCCAAAGGTTCTCTATAGGGTTGAGGTCGGGGAAAATGGTGGCCACACCATGAGTTTATCTCCTTTTATGCCCATAGCAGCCAATGACTCAGAGGGATTCTTTGCAGCATGAAATGGGGCATTGTCAGCATGAAGATGATTTTGCTCCGGAAGGCAAGTTTCTGCTTTTTAGACCATGGAAGAAAGTTTTCAGTCAGAAACTCTATATACTTTGCAGAGGTCATTTTCACACTTTCAGGAACCTGCTGTTTCCCCATGATTCCAGCCCAAAATCATGACTCCTCCACCTCCTTGCTGACTTCGCAGCCTTGTTGGGACATTGTGGCCTCCACCAACCATCCACTACTCCATCCATCTGGACCATCCAGGGTTGCTCGACACTCATCAGTAAACAAGACTGTTTGAAAATTAGTCGTCATGTATGTCTGGGCCCACTGCAACCGTTTCGGCTTGTGAACACTGTTCAGGGGTGGCCGAATAGTAGGTTTATGAACCAAAACAAGCCTTTGAAGGATCCTACACCTTGAGATTTGAGGGACTTCAGAGGCACCAGCAGCTTCAAATATCTGTTTGCTGGTTTGTAATGGCTTTTTAGCAACTGGTCTCTTAATCCGATGAACTTGCCTGGCAGAAACCTTCCTCATTCTGCCTTTATCAGAACAAACATGTCTGTGCTCAGATTCAGCCATAAATCTCTTAACAGTACGATGATCACGCTTAAGTTTTTGGGAAATATCTCATGTTTTCATCCCTTGACCAAGGCATTCCACTAGTTGATGCTTTTCAGCAGCAGAGAGATCCTTTTTCTTTCCCATGTTACTTAAAAACTGGCCTGCTTAATAATGTGGAATATCATTTTTAAGTAGTTTTCCATTAATTAGAATCACCTGGAAAACTAATTATCACGTGTTTAAGATTGATTTCAGTGATCCATTGAGCCCTGACGCACAATAACATTCACGAGTTTATTTGAAAAACAAAAAAATTAAATCTTTATGAAGCTTAAATCCAATTTGCATAATAATTTGGAACACAGTGTATGTCTATGGAGGCGAGATATTCTCCCTTCTCCATGGACGCAATGATGGACCGAAGGGATTCCATGCGGAAGTGACGGACCCGTACATTTTTGTTGAGCTGTTTTAGGTCCAGTATGGGCCGTACGCTGCCTCCTTTCTTGGGAACTAGGAATAGATTGGAGTAGAACCCTCAGAAGCGCCCGGCCGTGGGAACCGGTACTATGACTCCTGCTTGAAAAAGCGCGGAGACCGTTTGGTGGAAGGCACAAGCCTTGGCTGGTGGTTTTGGGGGGACAGAGAGGAAGAATCGGTCCAATGGTTTGGAGGTGAACTCTATCTTGTATCCGGAAAACACTAGTTCCATGACCCACCTGTCTTCTGTAATAGGCAGCCAGACTTGATGAAAGAGCAAAAGTTGGCCGCCTACGGGTGTGCTGTCTTCCGGAGTCCGTGAGTCATGATGAGGAGAGTCTGAGATTTTCCTCCTCTGGGCTTAGACTGGCCTGCTTGACTGCCAGGTCTTGTCCGACCTTTGCGTTGATCGTAAGTTGTCCCTGCGTGGGGAATGGTTACGATTTTGGATGCGAGACGGACCAGCCCGAGGAGTTCCCAAAGGATCGGAATCGAGTTTGGTTATGCTTCTTGTAAGTGCGTTTAGGTTTCAGTTGGGGAAGAGGTACTCTTACCCCCGGTGGCGTTGGATATCATCGTGTCCAACTGTTCACCGAAAAGTCGACCACTGAGGTAGGGGAGGTGCGTGAGGGACTTCCTTGAGGCTGCGTCCGCTTTCCATTCCCGCAACCAGAGGATACGCCGAACTGTGATGGCGTTTGATGCTATCCCCGGTACACCACTTGCTGAATCCAGAGCGCATGAAGCATGTAATCTGCTACAACTGCTATTTGAACCGCTTGGTCCGACAGCTCAGGAGCGGATGCTTGAAGGCCATCTTGTAAATTTTTGGCCCAGGCCAGAATGGCCTTGACAGCACAAACTGAAGCGAAGGCGGGAGCCAGGGATGCCCCTGCAGCCTCAAAAATTGAACGAGCCATGCGTTCTACCTGCCGGTCTGCTGCATCCCTGAGGGTTGAGCTATCTGGCAGTGAAAGGAGGGACTGTGCTGCTAGCCTGGAGACTGGGGGGTCCACTTCGGGTGGATCTGTCCATTCCTTGGTGTCTTTCTGTGAGAAGGGGTACCTTGCCTCCAGATATTTGCGATTAGCAAATTTTTTCTCAGGCTGTGAGAGCTGCTTTTTAATGATCGCCTTAAACTCTGGGTGGTTAGAGAAAACCTTAGGCGGCTTGAGAGCTCCATCAAAGGAAATCTTATGTTCTGGGGACTCTGGTGGCAGATCAGAAATGTCCAGCACCCGATGGATGGAAGAGATTATGTCCTCAACTAGCGCTGTATTGCTAGGGGGGATTGGGATCAGGGACCCCTCGGTTTCCTTGTCCGAGTCACAGATGCCTTCCAAATCCTGTGTATCACTGAGGTGTCCCCTGCTCGGTGAGCTGGGGCGGAGGCCTTCTCTGGTCGGGGATTGTGGAGATCTGCATTGTCTCCCTCTGGAAGGGGATGGTCTAGATGACCTGGAACTATGGTGTCTCTCCCTAGAAGGGGATGACCGTGTGCTATGGGATGATGCAGATGGACTTGACCTATGGGTCCGCTTGCGTCCTGACCTAGACGTGGATGTGCTAGGGTCGTCCTGTTCCTGAGTCAAGCTCTCTTTGCTGGATAAGTCATAGCCGAGGCATGACTCTGCAGAGCCTGAAGCATTGTGGAGGTTAGGTTATCTATAGATTGCGTCATAGATTGCGACATCTGAGTGACCCATTCCGGTGTGACATTAGACACCGAAGCACTGGCAGGGGCTTCTTGGGGCTCTGACACAGTAGTCTAGATGCAGTCCTGGCAGTGCGAGTACGTGCTGCCACTGGGGAGAGCGGTCCTGCAAGCTGTGCAGAATGCATAATAGCAGTCCTGCCTGGTTCTCTTGGACCTTGAGCCCGACATAGTGCACAGAGTACAGAAGGGCTGGCTATGCAGAGGACCCTACAGGGGTGGCTATGCAGAAGAACCTATAGGGGAGCCTTATAGGGAATATGGATTCACAGCCGAGTAAAAAACCCAGCTATGATCTTACCCCACCAGTTTGCCCCAAGGTCCAGCGCCGAAGATCCACAGTCCTGTGCCCCCCGTAGGCTGGCTGGCCTGAACAGGGAGATGCAGGGTTAATCCTTGCCCTGCAGCAGAAATGGCCAATGAGAAGAGGAAGGGGGAGAAGGGGGCGGAGAGCTGAAAAAGGGAGGCAGAGCAGTGTAAAAAACACACCGTTTCTGTCTCGATCCGCCCCCTCTATGACACTGTAGAGTGTCATATTTGTCATCCGTGGGCGGAGAAGAGGCGGCAGCTTCAGCTAGGCCGAAGCCACAGCCTAAATTAGATGCCTGATGCCCAGAAAGGCTTCAGGCCGGCCTGAAAGTCCAGGAGGGGATCGGATCTGAACCGGACCCCCCGGATTTAAAGGCAGGATAGCGGTGGGGCTATAAGCGGGGCCCTGTGAGGGGTCCCCGAGGCACTATAGAGCTGGTGCTGCCACAGAGACAGGGGCGCAGGGAGCCCTGTCTCTATTGTGCCATGCCTGCCTGCACTCCTCCCCGGCCCCGACAGAAGCCCGCAGCTAGGCTGGGGTCCCTGGATGCAGCCAGTTTGCTGGTCCATGCTGCTGGGAGCTGCAGAGTGCTGCCTGTACCTGAGGCGTCTCAACCTAATGCCCCCAGAACGGGATTAGGGAGGGTGCTGCTGTCACCATCTGGGGGCTTTATCCTCGCCTCGACCTCAACCCAGAAACCAAAAGGAATTGGGGAAGGAGGGGGTCTTGACTTCGAACCAGCACCCGAGGGACTGGGGAAGGAGCGACATGGGGAAGAGCCATCTCGACTTCAACCAGGCACCCCGTAATAGGGGGCCAAGGAAGGAGCCATGCTGGGAGTCTCACAGGAGACCCACTTTTCTTCATCTGTAATCCCGTCAGAAAAAATGGAGTAAAAAAAAGTTTTAGGTGTGCCTCCTATGCGCGACACTAAGCAAAAACTGGAGAAGGCTGACACCGTCCAGGGGTGTATACTGCAGAGGAGCCACGGTTAATCTTTTTCAGATTATGCATAGTGTCGCCTCCTAGTGGACAGCAACATAACACCCATGGTCCTGTGTCCCCCAATGAGGCGGCAGAGTAAAGGTATCAACTACTAAGGACTCTCAATTCTAAACATGACCCTACAATGCAGACAAGCTGAAGGCTGCTATCAAAGCAATTTGGGCTTCCATAATACCTCAGCAGTGCCACAGGCTGATCGCCTCAATGCCATGCTGCATTGATGCAGTAATTGATGCCAAAGGAGCCCTGACCAAGTATTGAGTGCATTTACTGAACATACATTTCAGTAGGCCAACATTTTGAATGTCAAAATAATTTTTTAAGCTGGTGTTATGAAGTATTCTAATTTACTGAGATAATGACTTTTGGGTTTTCATTGGCTGTAAGCCATAATCATCAACATTAACAGAAATAAACACTTGAAATAGATCACTCTGTAATGACTCTATGAGTTTCACTTTTTGTATTGAAGAACTGAAAGGGAACCTGTCACTCCCCTCAGGCATTTGTAACTAAAAGAGACACCTTGTGCAGCACAAATGCTGCATTCTAACAAGGTGGCTCTTTTAGTTATGTTCCCTGCACACGCTGAAATAAACGTTTATAAAATGCGCCCCTCATACCCTGAAATCGCCAGGGAGGCAGGTCTTTCCTTCCTAAGCCAGACGCCTCCCAGCCGTCACTCCGGGCCTGTGCGCGCCGGGCACCGCCTCCTCTTGCTTCATTATCATCCCCGGCGCCTGCGTTGTAAGTATGAAGGGAAGCGCAACTGCGCATGCCTGAAAAAAAAACTTAATGCGCAGGCGCCGGAGACGATAATGAAGCAAACTGAACCAGCATGGCTACCACAGCATCTAGAGCCAACCTGACTGCTTTTAGTTCCTTCAGATTTGAGGAGGCTCTCAGAACCAGTGACCAATGCCCCTGAAAAGCTCCATTCTCCACATGTACCTCCAACCAAAAGGGCTTGTATCCCGTGACTTTAACAGTTGGATTCAAAATCTCCCAGGGAACGCCCTGTTTCTCCTGATAGAGCCACCAAACTAGGGACTCCAGAGTAATTTTGACGCCCGTATTCTCCTGTCTAGATGTCCTTTGCGTCTCTTTTCTGTTCCAGAAGGATAGGTGTGTGGTAATATGCATCCTGGCTGTTAGGGCTAGCGGAACGCACCAAGTAATAGGGTGATAGATACAAAGTGCGTTCGCAGCCCGGGGTCCACCGTGCAGAGATACCTGCTGCAAGTAATGGCAGATGGACACTGAGCTCACACGTGGGTTAAACTTCACCCTGTGTGAAATGAAAGCGAGCTGTTGCCTCACAGAGTCCCTGTACACAGGAACTAAAACCCTAACTAAATGTGCTTGCTCTGGAACTTTTCCGTGCTAACCGCACACATGAAGGAACCAGATGCTAGGCCAAGGCTAATTGCCACCACTGACGCTAGCTGCCTGCATGTACAGCCGCAAGTCTAAACAGACTCACACCACTTATATACAGTGTGGCAGAGTATCCACTGGCAATTGCCTAACACAAATATTAGCGCATGGCCGTGCAGCCATGTGAACCTTTTATAGCTGTAGCAGTTCAGGATCTTCGTAGTGGGTCAACAGGAGCTGCTACAGGACCTGAGCGTGTGACCCCCAACCTCCAATGAGAGGTCTTCCCCTGGGCATGCTCAGGAGGAGAAAAGCAGGACTTAGTCCCATGAGCGCCTGCTCGCCGCCGAACAGCACTAGTTATAATGGCTAAACCTGGAAGGGCAGCAGTAACCAAACATGCAATATCTGTCCTGGCCAGGCACTGGGACTAATGTCTGTGCTGAGCAGGCTCCATTGTGGCTGGAGAAAAATGGGAGACCGCAGCAGACAAGATTCTCCCTGTGCAGCAGCAGGAACTCAACCGGCAATCTAATATTACCATGAAGCATTTTGGAAAGAGAAATTTCACCACTGTTTCCATTTTGAAATTCTTGATTATTAAACAACTATTCAAATCTCTCAGGTTCATGATAGGTCTTAAGGAGCAGTCTGGCTTTTCCAGCAAAAAAAAAAAAAAAAAAGACCTTGTGGCCTGGTCTGCTTTTGAGGACTGGATTCTTGTGACCAAGAATCTTTCTGGCAGCCAGGAGCTGAAATCTAGCTTTAAACCTGGGTCTATGGTATCTAAGATCCATCTGTTTTCTGAAATCTCTACCAAATAGGAATAAAGTTTTTAACCTTCCGCCTACCTGCGGCCTCAACGTCATTTGTCTTCCGGTTCTCTTTAGGGTGTCAGAGGGAAAGGAGTCCTCATTAAAGCCTTTCTCTTTTCTTGGGCCCATCAATCTCAGGTACCTGGTCCTTGTAGAAGCAAACTGCTTTCTTCCAGAAGGACCTCTTCGGAAAGGAATTAGCAGGCACTTCTTTCTTGGCATCTGCCGCCTTCTCCAATACATATAGAACTAGTCCAAAAAGGGATTCTCCTTGGCATGGAACACCATATAATTTTCTTTTCAATTGAAGATCTCCTGCCTAATTCTTCAACCAAATAGGTCTGTGAGTTGAGTTGCATAAAGCAAATGAGCAGGCCATGAGCCTTGTGGGTCCGGTAGAAAATCAGCTGCTTTTTAAATGGTTGGAAAACTGGCTAAAATCTGATCCTGTGGGCATTTTCTTTTATCTGGGAGTGCAGCTGATCTAACAGTACAATCAGGGATCTTGCTGTGCATGTTGTAGCGATATTTGCCTTAAATGCTGCTACCCCAGGACCTTTTGAGGAAGCTTTCTACCTTTTTATCTAATGGGTCGTTTAGATGACTCAGGGCTCCTAAGGGCTGGTTTTCGGAACACGTGAAATGGCATTATCAATTTTTGGGGCCTTTTCCCAACTCTCAAATATCCACTTCAAAATGGGTATTTCCTTTGAAATCTTTTTAGAATGAAACCTCTTATCAAGCTTCTTCCATTCCTTCTTTATCAGGGAGGATACATTCTTACAGTATGTACTGAAAAATATTGGTTTCTTTACCTACAACCCCCCTCCAAAACATCACGATCCTACAGTGCTGGTCTTCTTAGGGCCACAATGGAAATTGAGGACATTAGCAGCCTTTAAGGGGTTTTCCCACAAAGTTCATTTTAAAGTTGACTTTAAATCAATACATCTTAGAATAATTCTTTGCACAACTGAATGTTGTATATAAAAAAAAAACCAATGTTCCTGTGCTGAGGTAAAAGTGTGCCCCTGCTGTGTACCACCATGAGTTATTGCACCTCAGTATTTGTAAGCCAAAGCAAGGAGTGGGACAATCAGAGGAAAAGTATAATAGAAACACGTCACCACTTCTGCATTTTTCACCCACTCCTGGTTTCGGCCTACAAATACAGGGGTAAAACAAAACCTCAGATCCTCAACATGTGCACGTGGCCTAATGGCTGTCTGACCATACAGGGACACGGTCTGGTCATACCAATCTCCTCGGCAGGGGAGAACACAAAAGATAGGCCAGTATGGAAGCACCGCTCATTCTTGTGATATAAAGCATTTCCCAGAGTTTTTAATAAATCTTTTAGCTGAAATGATTATTTACAGTCCTGTGCTGTAATGTCTGCATACTCTTTTGCTTCCTCCCCTGCCCAGAAGATGTGGTATGATCAGACCATGTTTCTGCACGGTCAGACAGCAGGGGCACATTTATAAGATTCTCTCGGCACAGGAACATTATTTTTTAACACATCCAATTGTGGAAATTACTATTCCATAATCTATTGATTAAAATGAACTTTGCTTGTGGGAAAACCCCTTTAAATAATTTATCTATGTCCTCTGCCGGGAAACATGGATAACCTTTGTTTTCGTCCGAGGATGAAGAGGAGACATCCAAATAAAACCCTACTACAACCCCTGGCACAAATTATGGAATCACCGACCTAAAGCAGATCACAGAAACGGCCCCAAATGAAAGTCACTTCAAATTACAACTTTCTGGCTTTAAGAAACACTAAAAGAAATCAAGAATAAAAAATGTGGTAGTCAGTATTGGTTACTTTTTTTTAACCAAACATAGGGGGAAAATTATGGAGTCACTCAATTATGAGGGGAAAAAAATATGGAATCACGCTGTAAATTTTCATTCCCAAAACTAACACCTGCATCAAAATTAGATATGATCGTTAGTCTGTATCTAAAGAGGAGGGATCACACCTTGGAGAGCTGTAGCACCAAATGGACTGACATGAATCATGGCTCCAACATGAGAGATGTCAATTGAAACAAAGGAGAGTATTATGAAACTCTTAAAAGAGGGTAAATTATCACGCAATGTTGCAAAAGATGTTGGTTGTTCACAGCCAGCTGTGTCTAAAATCTGGACCAAATACAAACAACATGGGAAGGTTGTTAAAGGCAAACATACTGGTAGAACAAGGAAGACATCAAAGTGTCAAGACCAGAAACAAAGCAATAGGTCTCCAAAGCCGGAAATGCACAACAAAACAAATGAGGAACGAATGGGTGGAAACTGGAGTCAACGTCTGCGACCAAACTGTAAGAAACTGCCTAAAGGAAATGGGATTTACATACAGAAAAGCTGAACAAAAGCCATCATTAACACCTAAACAGAAAAAAACAAGGTTACAATGTGCTAAGGAAAAGCAATCGTGGACTGTGGATGAATGGATGAGTCATATTCAGTGATGAATCACGAATCTGCATTGGGCAAGGTGATAATGCTGGAACTTTTGTTTGGTGCCTTTCCAATGAGATTTATAAAGATGACTGCCTGAAGAGAACATGCAAATGTCCACAGTCATTGATGATATGGGGCTGCCTGTCAGGTAAAGGCACTGGGGAGATGGCTGTCATTACATCTTCAATAAATGCACAAGTTTATGTTGATATTTTGAACACTTTTCTTATCCCATCAATTGAAAGGATGTTTGGGGATGATGATATAATTTTTAAAGATGAGAATGCATCCTGCCGAAGAGCAAAAACTGTGCAAACGTTCCTTGAAAAAAAGACACAAGGTCAATGTCATGGCCTGCAAATAGTCCGGATCTCAATCTAATTGAAAACCTTTGGTCGAAGTTGAAGAAAATTGTCCATGACAAGGCTCCAACCTGCAATGCTGATCTGGCAACAACAATCAGAGAAAGTTGGAGCCAGATTGATGAAGAATACTGTTTGACACTCAATAAGTCCAGGCCTCAGAGACTGCAAGCGGTTATAAAAGCCAGAGCTGGTGCAACAAAATACTAGTGATGTTTTGGAGTGTTTTTTTTTTCATGATTCCATAATTTATTCCCTCTTAACTGAGTGACTAAATGTTCCCCCTATGCTTGGTTAAAAAAGTAACCATTACAGACTACCACATTTTTTTTTCTTGATTTCTTTTAGTGTTTAAAGCCAGAAAATTGCCATTTGAAATTATTGTAGTTTTGTGCCATGTCTGTGATCTGCTTTTTTTCCCCTACAAAATTAAACTGATTACATAATTTTTGCCAGGGGGTTGTATTTCCAAGTCATCGTCCGAGCTTGTATCCAACTTTTCAGCAGTAACATGAGGGGACCAATTCTTAAGTCCCTTAAGCAAATTCCTGACCTCAGTTTTTACTATGGCCTTCAAGTTAAACACAAGACGAGGATTCTTCTGCCACGGTCTTCTCTATGCAAAGTTGGCACAACTTTTTTATAGGATGGCAACAATTTTGGCTCCACAAAGTGCACATTTTTTCATTTTATTTAGAGCTTTTCAAGACCTCTTCTACAACAAAATGTATTAAAGGGACAAAAGGTAAGAGGGGCATTTGACTCAAACCAGCAGCAGGAAACTACTATGCACCTAGGGGATTGTTTCACAGGATCTCTGGCCTGGCTCCTTTACTCCATTCTGCTGATACACTGTTGCAGCCAAGAATGGTATGGGAAGAGCACCTTTCACAATGTAATGGTGCCATTTTCAATTTTCTCACCTCAAGCGCGGCCACACCCCGGAAGTGGTGTCAGATGGCAGCCACTTTTCCCTGCATACGTGTGCCTGATATACTGCTCCTCCTCTTAAGCAGGTCTCTGTTTACACTGCGGTCAGCGATCCCTTACCAGACAATCCGCCGAGAATTCCTGCAGCAGCCTCAAAACAGGTGAGGGGAATCTAAAGGGCGTGCTCCAGATCTGCCACACCAGGAATTCCTGATCTATCCCCCAGAGTGGGGGGTGAAATGAGTGTCCAAAACCGCTGGCCAATCCAAGCAGTTTCTCCTTTGGCTAAGCCAAGTTCGAGAGAATGAAGTAGCTAGATCTGGAGTCGAGGCTAGAGAAAGGGCAAGGCTGATCAGAAGCACGAGGCATGAAGTCAGGGGCCTGCGTCCAGAGGCGCAAAGCCAGAAGAACGAGCAATGAGTCACAAGGCCATAGGCACAGACTCAGGCCATGCTTAAATGTGCGAGACATGAGACCAGACTTGGACTTCAAGAGGCTAATCCATAGAAATTCATGATAAAATTTCAATTGACAGCCTAGCTCCACCCAAAGGAGCCAGTCAACAGGGCACAGCTGGAAGGCAGCCTTCAGGGAACTAATTTTCTGTATTAACACCATGTGCCCAGCTACAGACCTTCAGTAGTTAGACTGATACTGCTCTGGTAAACAACAGTGAAAACATCCAAGTGTTACTCAACCACAAAATGACACACATGCTCAGCAAAAGTAGTTTGAATGCAAACGTCAGTATGAAGCCCTTGGCCCAGCTTCGTCATAAAGCTCGTAGCCCAGCTTCGTCATAAAGCTCGTATCAGCCCAGAGGTCTTGTCCTTCGAGATATTTACACTATGCACTCACATGTGCTGCCTTCCGGGGAAGCTGGTATATAGAGAGCCCACCACAGAGGGAAGCGGTGTCACAACCAGGAAAATTGTATTATTGTAGAAGGTGCACTGGCTGGCTGTTGGATGAGGGACCTCTACCCAGAGATGTGTCGGCCTAAGAGTGTATCATGGGTCTCATCCTTCCCTTCCCCCAGTCGAGCAGTGACTGATGAACCTCTACTCAGAGGTGTCAGCCCCAGACTGCTTGGCAGCCCAGGAGTCTGTACAATGAACCTCCACAGGATAAGATTTTCACTCTAGGAGCAACCTCCCTCATGCCACTATCCCTTGGGGACAGGAAAAACACTGGAAGGTGAGGGTGGGAGAGTCCCGTTAACCTCTTGTCAATGAAATGACAGTACCTGTCGCACCACTTTAAATAAAATAAAATGGAAACACCTTTGCAAGTCAGCTTTTTAATTTCTTTTTTTTTTTTAATACATTAAACAAATCAAAACTCCATTCAACGCTTGAAATTTTACATACACCACTTTTAAAAACCAGTTGTGCAATCAGTGTGAAGGCCACCGCATGGTACCAAAGGCATTACAGGACGCAAAAGGACCTCCGCTACATTCTTCTGAGCGTAGGGCACACTTTGCTCTAACATTCCTCGGGGGCTGCCATGTTGCTGCAGCTGAAATTTATATGTTAATGGAAAAAACACACAAAACAAACGCGTTTCGCACAACAATCACATTAGCTGCAAAGCATTTTTTTTTACATTCTGTTATGAGTTGAAATGAGGGTTATAAGGGTAAAAAAAAAAAAATGTATAAAAGACGACACCTGGCAGGAATACGAGTATTGCTGTCTATAGGCTATGTACTGCGGCTCAGCCGTTCACACGACTGGAGCTGCCATGCCAGACACTAATATTGCGGCGCCGTATTTTTTTTTTTGTTTTTCTAATACCAAGTAACCCCTTTAAAATTCTGTATGCATGCCTTCAGCTGGTAGACCGCAGTAATGTTTTTTATGTACTTTGAAACCGAGACCAGACATGTCTAAGATATATTTATATATATTACATATATTAAGGCCCCCCCATATTAAAAATACAAAGAAACAAACTTAAATACATATGGTTGTTAAAACCTCACTTAAGACATAGTGCGAATGGCATAATTACAGAAAGCCACAAGCTGGAATGATTCCCATACAATCTTTGCATCACATTAAAGCAAATTACAGATTTAACAAGTTAACAAAAATAATCATTCCAATATGTTAAACCACAGCAGAAGCGAATACTGGCAAATTCAATAGGTATACCAATCTAATATGAATATTGCAATAAAAGAAAGAAAAAAAACACCATGTAAAAAAAATATATATATATATATATGAATTTCAGAAGTGGCCATGAAGTATGCATTCCCTTTCTTCCAATCACAATCATCTGCATAAAATTGTAAAGCTTCAACGTGACAAACAGGGAAGAAAAAAATTGAATATAAAAATGTACAATTCCTTTGAAAACAATTAAGAGGCAGCACTAAAGTATTTAAAACATCTAGAGTTCTGTGAAACCACTTAATTTTTTTTTTACGTAATTCTGCTTCAAAACTTTATAATTTAATTTACAAGTTAAAAAAAAAAGAAAAAAAAAATGGGACGGTGGATTTATTTCCTGCTCCTTGCGCTTGTTCTGGTTTTTGCTGCTGCAGATGGCTTCTCGACATCAGGTTTAGATGTCTGTTGTCTGGAGCTCTTTTTCGGAGCTGCAGTGGTAGCTGCCTCTGGAAAAGAGAAAAAAAAAAAAGTGGCAAAGAAGAACGT
The DNA here is from genome assembly GCF_032444005.1 of Ranitomeya imitator. Classification (NCBI taxonomy): domain Eukaryota; kingdom Metazoa; phylum Chordata; class Amphibia; order Anura; family Dendrobatidae; genus Ranitomeya; species Ranitomeya imitator. The sequence goes on from NC_091283.1 coordinate 819,898,683, forward strand.
TAGTTTGAAATATTATATATACACACACACACACCTTAACATATTGTGTATGTATACAAAAAAATACACTGGTACAAACACGCACCTCCATACAGGAGCAGTTAGAAGTTGCAGAATGATAGAGTTATTCCCACTTCAGAGCTCAAAGCATTAACAGGTCATAATTAGCGATGAGCGAACATGAACTTTAAAGTTCAGGGTTTGTACCGGACACCCAGTGTGTGGTGCTGAACTGCAAATATAGACATGGGCTGGAGAGCGAGGGGTTTATATGGGGTTCAGTTAACCAACCTTTAGACTAAAGTTCAGTCAAACCCGAATTTCTGGGGTCCACTCATCCCTAGTCATAATTTGAGGGTGAATTTTCTGAAATCCTCAACAAGCACTTGTAAGTAGCTACAGCGGTCACTTCACTACAGCAGGGGTTACAAATGTACAGAGGTTGTACATCTATACTTTCCGCTCCCTCTGATACAAGGACACTGAGTAGTTATCTCATTGTGCTTACCTGTTTTTCTCCTCTTTGCTGGCGATTCGGAGGTCACCGCCGGCTTTACAATTGGCGCCTCTTCTACTTCACTTTTTTGAGTTTTGGCATTTCTTTGATTTTTCCTACCACGACCAGCAGGAATATTCTCTGTTTCCACTAGGACGGATTTGCTTGTTCGGGATAGAGTTTCCCTTTCCTCAGGAGGGGGAATGTTTGCTTCAGCGTTTGGCAATTTCCTTTTTACTCCCCGTGTAGATTTTGGGGACTTTTCATTAACGTTACTTTTACCCGAGACTCCCTTCGGACTCTTAGCCTTAACAGGGGACTGGGCACTCTCTTTTTCAGCAGCTGCCTTACTAGCCGCTGTTCCCCTCTGTCTTCTTGAAGTGGACGGTTGAACCTCATGTTCTTCATTATTTTCAGCATTTAGTACATTCGATGCTGCTCGCTGGCCACGTTGCGGACTTTTCACTTTAGTAGAATCTGTAGTCTCGTTTACAGATTTTGCCCTTGTGCCTTCCAGCTGCACATTTGCCCCTTTCCCTCTTTTACGAGGAGCAGCATCCATTACACTTGGCGTTTCAGGGCCAGATGCTTCTGGAGTCTCCTCAGCCTCCTTATTGTTTCCTCTGCGCGACCTTTTTGCAGGGACTTGTAGTTCAGGAGCATCAGGTTTGGCCTTTCCTTTGGACCTTCTGCCTCGGGTAGGTGCCTCATTGGACTCCTGAGCTGATACTTCGTCTGCTGTGCTTTCAATGTCAGTGGCCAGCAGAGGGTGCCATTGTACAGATTTTGCCTTGGATTTAGGAGCGTCCAGTTCTACATTTTGCACAGTTTTACCTCTGGTGTTTTTTTTACCCTTTACTTCAGGTGCTGGTTGGGCTGCATTGTGGTCGGAAGCTTTTTTACCCCGTGTGCTCCTGGTGGTAGATTCTGTAACGTCTGAAGAGGCTGGTTTGGTCGGCTCCTCCTGTGTAGCACTGGAGCCGTCGGGTACATTCGGATTTCTTCTAGAACCTCTTTGTGGTTTGGTTGCTGGTAAGGTAGATTCCTTTGTCTGGTCATCAGATGCATCACTAACATCTCTTGCAGCTCTAGATTTTCCTCTTGCGGGGGCACTCTTCTTCTGTGGGACCTTAGCTTCAGGTACCGCTGTTTCTGAACCAGCATCGGGAGAGTCGTCCTTTTTTCTTGGTCGTCCACGTAAACGCTTAGGCTGACTTTCAGTCGCCGAGTCCTTTGCTTGTTCAGCTGATCTTTTTGGAGACTTGGGCTTTGGGCTCTTAATGGGTTCATCTGTTGAATCCGAGCTTTCCTTCACTTCTGTGACAACCTTGGCCTTAGACTGCCCCCGACTTCTTGTCTCCTGCTTGGATGTCTTTGGTTTAGTAACATCTGGCTCAGCAGCTGTAATAAGAAATAAAATACTTTCAGCCAATTCTATAACATTGTCTACCTACAATTTGCAATATGACGGGCTCAGAACTCACCAGCAAGTTCTTCTGTGTTTTTCCGTCTTCCACCTCTTCTGGTCACGGGGGAAGTGTGGACGGGTAACTTTTCTGCTTGTTCACGCTCTAAACTTGAATTACAATCTGAAACCAAGAACCAAAAAAAAAATTATTGAGTTACTGCCATGAAGCAGACTACTAGCAGCGATCCATAATAGTTGTTGATAAAGAACTGAAAAACGGGTTCACAAAACAAAAAAAAAAGTTTTTGATAATTATACAGAGTAAGAATAATACTGTAGGAAGGTGGACAATGATCTTTTTAAAATACACCGCTTAGCAAACTTCATCTCCTAAACAGCAGCATGGAGCAGCCATAGCCGGGCAGCATATATTCAAGCATTCTGCCATGTCTCCAGTAGGGGGAGCCAGCACTGCAGTCTTATTACATCTGTCTCCAGTACTATACAACAGGAGACTGGTCTGTGCCTCATCCCATTCGACTATTCTCTCTGGCCCAGAAGGCCGCTTTATGTCATGTACTAGTAGAAGTCATCTTACCTTCAGAAGAAGCTGGTTCACTGTGAACGGCTTTTCTTCTTCCTCTTGGAGAAGGTAGCTGGGCCTTTTCAGCCACAGGAGACACAGACTCCGGTTCAGGTTCTTGTAGCCGCTCCTCTCCACTTCGCTTTGAGGACTTCACATTCTGGCGGACAGTTCTCTTGGTTGATCTGCCAGTCTTTTCATTTATGCCTTCAGGTGGTAATTGAGAGAACTCAGACTCTCCTAGAAGGAGGAAGGGATAACGGTCAGATTACAAGTGCTGCAACAGCGACACAACAGGCAGATTTATTACAACTCCCGCCTATCACACTATGGTGCCTGTCAAAGAAAAAGGGGGGAGATCGATGTAAAACAAGCAAATGGGAAGGTGCATATAAAATGATTAGCCGCGCTGTGAAGCACCAACTTAGTCTGAAAATGTCATTCTGTGCCGACAAGTCCATTTAACCCCTTGACGACCTTTGACATATAGGTACGTCATGTCCCCGCGCTCCACATGGTTTCCGGCACATGCCAGCTGATTTCATTGTGATCCACCCGTAGCTGTAACAGGTTAAATGCTGCTGCTAATCTCTGATCCAAGCGTTTAACATGCTCGCACCGGAAGTGCGGCACAAACCCCGCTCATCGACGCCCGTGTCACATGACCTCGGGTCACCGATGGGTTGGCATGACCTACTTTCCTTACAGAGGACAAAGAATACTGCACTAGGGTTGGCATGACAACCAGAGGTCTGCCGGAGACCCCTGTGGTTGTCACTGCCCTAAAGCTATGATCCCATAGACGTTTGGATGATTGAAGCTCCTAGTGTAAGTGAAAAAAAAAAAAAGTTTAAATACACACCTGAATGCCTGGTCTATCAAAAGAATGAATCGATTATAAAATGGCACGGGGGGGGGGTGGGAACAACAACAAGATGCCAGATTTACATTGCAATAAAATGTAATAACAGGCGAACAAAACATTGTGTCAACCCCAAAATAATGTAAATAAAAAGTCAGCTCGGAGTGCAAAAAATAAGCCGTCACCAAGCCCCAGATTCCAAAAAATGAAGACGCTACGTGTGTCTTGGAAAATGGTGCCTTTTTTTTTTTATTTTGGAAACTTTGGAAAAACTTTCACCACTTAAATAAAATCAAATCTATTCATGTTTGATATCTGTTAACTCGGTGACCTGGAGAACCATGACGACTCGTCAGTTTTAGCATTTAGTGAACATGGTTTATTAAAAAAAACAACAAAAAAAAAAAACAAAAACAAAGTTGTGGAATTGCACTTTTTTGCAATACCACTGCACTTTTAATTTTTTTCCGCTTTCCAGCACATGATATGGTAAAACTAATTGTGTCTTTCTTATGTACAATTTGTCCAGCAAAAGAGCAAGCCCTCCTATTGTCATATCGACTGAGAAATTAAAAAAAAAAAAAAAAAGTTATGGCTCTGGGAAGAAAAGCAAAAAACTGGAAACACAAACGGGACATGTCAAGATTGTGAAAGGGTTAAGTAACATTAAAGGGACTGTGACACCCCCCCCCCCCCCCCCCCCCCCCCCGCCGACGATTTTGATTTATTACTATGGGCAAACAGGTAATAGAATGATTAATCCAATCTTACCTGAATGCCTCATAGCTGCGGTGTAGGTCCTGAGAAATTCATTTGTAGTGTTGTTATATGCTAATGATTTCTTCCAGGCTCCGGGGTGTGCTGTGCCTGGAAGACTTCATTATAAAAATGGTGCCCTCCTCCTATCAGCGTCATATTGACATGTTCAGCAAGACTGGTTTAATCATTCTGTTACTTGTATGCCCATAGCAATAGATCAAAACAGTCCATGGGGTGACAGATTCCCTTCAAAGCTCTAGTAAAACGTCACTCACCGTCAGCAATGTCAGGTTTCCTCCTTCGTTTAGGCAATGTAACATCAGAAACGGGCACAGTCTCCTCGGACACTTCGTTTTTCCTCGATCTTCCCTTGCGTGTTGATGTAACTTCAGAACCATCGCTTGCACTTTTAGTCACTTCAGGTTCTTTGGGCACGTCCGTCTTTCCAGCCCTTCCTCTGCGCGATGTTACCTCCTCTACAGCTGGACCAGACTCCTCTGAGGCATCGACAGTAGCCTTAGATCTAGTTCCACGTTTCGGTGCAGATGTCTTGCCATCAGTAACTGCATTGGACTCTTTAGTAACGTCTGGCACTTTTGTCCTCCCTCTGCGCTTCGGATAAGTCGTCTCATCAGTCACAGATTGAACAGAGTCCTTTAGCGCCTCTGATTTATCCTTAGATTTGCCTCCTCGGGTCGGCGAACTAACAAGCATCTCAGAGTTTGAGACAGACACCGTAGAAGTTTGCGCAGAGGCTTTTGGTCTTCCTCTTCGTGACTGGGTGCTGGGCAACTGCTGTGATAATTCTGACACTTCAGCAGAGACTTCAGACCTACTTGCACGGGTGACCTGCAACTCAGGAGCTGAAGACTCTTGGGGCAATTCTTCTGCAGCCTTTTGTCTTCCCCTGCGTGTTTGTGATGTTGTTTTACCTTCAGAAACCAGAACAGGATGATCCTTGTCAGTAGTTGGCTGCTGGGAGATTTCAAGAAGTACTGTGCCTTTTTTGGCTCTTCCACGGCGATTCGGGGAAGTGACTGCAGTAACCCCAAGTACTTCTGTACTGGTGCCTGGTCTTTCTTTCAGTGCTGGGGAAGTTGGGAGAACTGATTCATTGGTGACTGCAGAGGTGCTTTGTTTTCCTCTACGTGCCCGGGATGTCAATTGGGTCTCAGCAGTGGTAACAGACTTGTCTGGTGCGCTGCTTTTTATGGGTCTTCCACGGCGCACTGGTGAAGTAACTGCAGGAACTGGAATAGATTTCTCTATCGCTTCTGTTATGGTGCTTTGTCTTTCTTTAGGTGCTGGGGAAGTTGGGAGACTAGATGCATTAGTAACTGCAGAGCTGCTAGGTCTTCCTCTACGTGTCGGAGATGCCAACTTGGTCTCGACAGAGGGAACAGATTCCTCCAGGGCTGAGGTTTTTATGGATCTCCCACGGCGAGATGGGGAAGTAACTTCAGGAACTTCCTCAAGCATTTCTGTTGTGGTGCTTAGTCTTCCTTTAGGTGCTGGGGAAGTTGGGAGACTAGATGCATTAGTAACTGCAGAGCTGCTAGGTCTTCCTCTACGAGTCGGAGATGCCAACTTGGTCTCAGAGGGAACAGATTCCTCCAGGGCTGAGGATTTTATAGCTCTTCCACGGCGAGATGGAGAAATAACTTCAGGAACATCCTCAAGCATTTCTGTTGTGGTGCTTAGTCTTCCTTTAGGTGTTGGGGAAGTTGGGAGGCTAGATGCATTAGTGACTGAAGAGCTGCTAGGTCTTCCTCTACGTGTCGGAGATGCCAACTTGGTCTCGACCGATGGAACAGATTCCTCCAGGGCTGAGGTTTTTATGGATCTCCCACGGCGAGATGGGGAAGTAACTTCAGGAACTTCCTCAAGCACTTCTGTTGTGGTGCTTTGTCTTCCTTTAGGTGTTGGGGAAGTTGGGGAACTAGATGCATTAGTAACTGAAGAGCTGCTAGGTCTTCCTCTACGTGTCGGAGATGCCAACTTGGTCTCAACAGAGGGAACAGATTCCTTCAGGGCTGAGGTTTTTATGGATCTCCCACGGCGAGATGGGGAAGTAACTTCAGGAACTTCCTCAAGCATTTCTGTTGTGGTGCTTAGTCTTCCTTTAGGTGTTGGGGAAGTTGGGAGGCTAGATGCATTAGTGACTGAAGAGCTGCTAGGTCTTCCTCTACGAGTCGGAGATGCCAACTTGGTCTCAGAGGGAACAGATTCCTCCGGGGCTAGGGTGGTGGTTTTTATAGCTCTTCCACGGCGAGATGGAGAAATAACTTCAGGAACTTCGAGTGCTTCTGTTGCTGTGCTTTGTCTTCCTGTACGTGCTGGGGACGTTGGGAGTTCAGGTGCATTAGTAACGGCAGTGCTTGTTCTTCCTCTATGTGTCGGAGATGCTAACTTGGTTTCGACAGAGGGAACAAACTCGTTCGGGGCTGAGGTTTTTATGGATCTCCCACGGCGAGATGGGGAAGTAACTTCAGGAACTTCCTCGAGCATTTCTGTTGTGGTGCTTTGTCTTCGTGTTGGGGAAGTTGGGAGACTAGATGCATTAGTGACTGAAGAGCTGCTAGGTCTTCCCCTACGTGTCGGAGATGCCAACTTGGTCTCGACAGAGGGAACAGATTCCTCCAGGGCTGGGGAGGTGGTTTTTATAGCTCTTCCACGGCGAGATGGGGAAGTAACGTCAAGAACTTCCTTGAGCACATCTGTTGTGGTGCTTTGTCTTCCTTTAGGTGCTGGAGAAGTTGCAGGATCATTGGAAATGGTAGAGGAACTTTGCCTTCCTCTACGGCTTCCCAATCTTTCATGCTGTGTTGGGGAAGCCAGTTCTCTATCAGATACTGCTCGAGACTCCCTAGGAGCTTCAGACTTGGAGCTCGATCTGCCGATGCGCCTTGGTGAAGTTGCTTCACGGACCTCCGACTCCTTGGAAGCTGTGATACTAGGTCTTCCTTTACGTGCTGGAGAGGTTACCTTGCCATCAGCAACAGATTCCTTGGATTCTTCTGCCACAATTTTATGTCTTCCACTTTGAGTTGGAGAAGTCACTTTAACATCAGAAGTAGAGCGAGATTCAAGAGCTTTACCAGTGAAGCTTGTTCTTCCCCTTCGACTTGGGGAAATTGCTTCACTGACTGTTGGCATTATGGTTTCTCCATCAGATACTGCATGAGACCGATTAGCAGCTTCAGACTTGGCGCCAGCTCTTCCCATGCGTCTTGGGGAAATTACCTCCTCAATGACCACATCAGACACAGGCTCCTTGGGACCTTCTGTTGTGGTGCTAGTTCTTCCTCTACGAGATGGAGAGGTTATTTTAACAATGGAAACAGTTTCCTTGGATTCTTCTGCATAGGATATAGGTTTTCCACGCCGAGATGGCGAAGTTATTTCTGCAGCTTTACCAGTGGAGCTTTGTCTTCCCCTACGACTTGGAGAAATCACTTCACTGACTGTTGGCATTACAGTTTCGCCATCAGATATTGTGGGAGACTCCTTAGGAGCTTCAGACTTAGAGCTCGGTCTGCCACTGCGCCTTGAAGAAATCGCCTCACTGACAATATCAGACGGCTTCAGAGATTCTACAGTTGTACTAGATCTTGCTTTACGGGCCTGAGATGTTACCTTGCCATCAGCAATGGGAACAGATTCTTTGGGTTCTTCTGCCACAGTTTTAGGTCTTCCACGTTGTGTAGGGGAAGTCACTTTAGCATCAGAAGTAGAGAGTGATTTGTTAGGAGCTTTACCAGTGGAGCTTCGGCTTCCCCTATGACTTGGGGAAGTCACTTCAATGACCGTCGGTATTACGTTTTCTAAATCAAGTATTGCAAGAGACTCGCTAGGAGCTTCAGCTTTAGAGCTTGGTCTTCCCCTGCGACTTGGAGACGTCACCCCACTGACCGTGTCAGACACAGACTCTTTTGGAGTTTCTACCATGCTGCTCGGTCTTCCTTTACGTGCTGGAGATGTCAAATTGCCATCAGCAATGAGAAAAAATTCATTTGGTTCTTCTGCCATGGCTTTACGTATTCCACGTAGAGTTGGGGAAATCTCTTCTGCTTTAGATCCTGTAGGAGATTTGGCAGCAGAGCTTAGTCTTCCTCTATGTTTTGGAGAAGTCATTTCACCAGATTCTACAAGATCCTTAAGAATGTCTGCAACAACCAAAAATTTGGTGTTAAAAATATATGTGATTTTAATTTGTCAGCTACTAAGTAAGCCCAAATTGTGCCGAGCAAGTAGTCTACTACAAACTATCCTACAGAATAGGTCCACCAGCTTCCAGTTTTTACTCTACAAAACGTTGAGATGAAAGCAACCTTCACACTGTCCTCGCTTATCCAACTAAAGCAAGGCTGAATTCACAACTCTTTGTTATACTTGATTAAAAAAAGCTATTTCCTCAAATTAGAGGGGTTTTTTTGCACACTGAAACGATCGTCCACGATCGAACAGTCAATACTGGTGGGGGGGGGGTTAGAAATCGCTTCTATAACATATTACAAATGTGCAACTGCAGTGAAGGCAATGTTTTCGTTTTTCTTTTAATTTGTAAGTGAATGTGTCAGAACAGACTCACCTGAGGAGGAAACGACTCGACTCGTGGAGGGTCTGCCTCTCGATGGGTAAGATTTTACAACTTCTCGGCTGATAGGTATAAAACACTCTTGCATAATCTGTACATGGACGGTGTCATGGGCAGCCTGACCTGTGGTTACAAATTGAAAGCAATTTTTATTTCTGGTTATAGAAATTTCCAATCCTAGTCCTATCATAATACAGATTACAATGGTGAGGTCTTCTGTCAGACCACCAGATGAAAAAGGCTTAAGAGCTCAAATTCCAGGACAAACATTAGTAAATCCAAAAGACAAACAGTCTGGTCATGTAAGTAATCAGGCTGTGAGAAATCATTTTCTCACATGTATTTATGACATCTCACCATTAAAGAAACACCAAGTCTAGAAAAGCAGTATGAAAGTAAGCAGCTCTGCTCCTCCTGCATCCAAGACTACTGCAGCCGTGGCAAGACTGAACTAGATCTCTGCTGCCTTCCCTGAGCCGAGCAGACATGTTCTGCTCCTCACCAAGGAGAAGGGCTTTGGCCTTACTGGAAGAAATAGAGACCTAACATTCGACACTGTGCGCCCCCAAAAATTGTGCAAATCACTGGCATAAAGTAAGCCAAGTAATAGCAGGTGCAAACTTAAAAACAGTATTCCTATCGCCTATTAAAATGCGTAGTGGGTGTAATAATACTATTAGCAAATACCTCCAATTAGAAATGTAGTATAGTTCTTCTGATTCGCTATGTTACTTTGCCCAAGTGCAGGCATTGCAGTAGCTTAGGTATCCATGGTTAAAATCACTAACATCCATCGCTACACGAATGATTGTAACCCTTGGATGCCTAAGCTACTGCACTGCCCTGCACATGGGGTAAGCAAGATAGCGAATCAGGAGAACTATACTACATTTCTAATTGGGGGAATTTGCTATTACTACACCTACTACATATTGGTTTAGGAAGTGATCCACCTCCATCCACCTCTCGTGTCTCCCCTTTTCCCCATAGTTTGTAAGCTTGCGAGCAGGGCCCTCACTCCTCCTGGTATCTGTTTTGAACTGTATTTCTGTTATGCTGTAATGTTTATTGTCTGTACAAGTCCCCTCTATAATTTGTAAAGCGCTGCGGAATATGTTGGCGCTATATAAATAAAATTATTATTATTATTATTATTATTAAGTGATGGGAATACCCTTTTAAGTCTAGACAATGAAAACGGCACAAGTCAGTCAGACAGAGGTAACCACTATAATCAGACATTTTAAGACACAGACTTGTCTAGGTTTCCACTTAGGCTATGTGCACACGTTGCGGATTGGGGTGCAGAATTTTCTGCACAAAATCTGCATCTCCGGGCAGAAAACGCAGGTGCAGATTTGATGCGTTTTTATGCGGATTTTGTGCATTTTTTTCTACCCCTGCAGATTTCTATAATGGAAGGGTGCAGAAACGCTGCAGAGCCGCACAAAAGTAGTGACATGCTCCTTCTTTCAATCCGCTGCGGTTTCCATGCGGATTTTTCTGCACCATCAGCACAGCATTTTTTTTCCCTATTGATTTACATTGTACTGTAAATCACTTTGCGGATCTGCAGCGTTTCTGCGTGGAAAAAAAACCACTGCAGATCGACAGTAAATCCGCAACGTGTGCACACAGTCTTAGAATTACACAGCAATGACAAACCTCCCCCAATGAGATCTTTCCAGACAAATGCACATTGGAAATACAAGGAATTAAAAGAATATTCTATACCTGACGGAGTATCCACCAGAAGGCTTAAGCGTTTTGCAGGTCTGCCCCTCTTTGCAGCTAAAGAACATATATATAAAAAAAAAATTTAATTGAGAGAGACAAAAAAAACAAAAAAACGACCACTTCATATTTCACAAATTAAAAATACAGACCCTAAACCTGTCTGCATAAACGAGCCATGCACAAAGACTAGGTGCATCACTTTCTGAAGACTGGGCAGAACTTGAAGCACAGGTTAAGGCAGTAGATAATGGCTTGTTCAACATTTTTAAAAAAGGTGTACTCCCATCTCCAAGATCCTATCCCAATATGTAGTAGGTGTAATATTAGCAACTTATTAGAAGTGTGGTACAGTTCTCCTGATACGCCAAGACGCTTAAGGTACCTTCACACTGAACAACATTACAACGATAAGGATAGCGATCCGTGACGTTGCAGCGTCCTGGATAGCGATATCGTTGTGTTTGACACGCAGCAGCGATCTGGATCCTGCTGTGATATCGCTGGTCGGAGCTAGAAGGCCAGCACCTTATTTCGTCGCGGGATCTCCCGCTGACATCGCTGAATCGGTGTGTGTGACGCCGATCCAGCGATGTCTTCACTTAGTAACCCTATGTTTACCCTGGTTACCATAGCAAATGTAAAAAAAAAACAAAAACACTACATACTTACATTCCGGTGTCTGTTGCGTCCCCCGGCGTCCGCATCCCTGCACTCCTCCTGCATCCTGCGTCAGCGCCGGCCGGCCGTAAAGCAGAGCACAGCGGTGACGTCACCGCTCTGCTTTACAGCCAGCGCTTACACAGGATGCAGGAGGAGTGCAGGGACGTGGACGCCAGGGACGTGACAGGCACTGTAATGTGAGTATGTGGTGTTTTTTTTTACATTTACAATTGATAACCAGGGTAAACATCGGGTTACTAAGCGCGGCCCTGCGCTTAGTAACCCGATGTTTACCCTGGTTACCCGGGGACTTCGGCATCGTTGGTCGCTGGAGAGCCGTCTGTGTGACAGCTCTCCAGCGACCACACAAGGACTTTCCAACGATCACGGCCAGGTCGTATCGCTGGTCGTGATCGTTGGAAAGTTGCTGAGTGTGACGGTACCTTTACCCCATGTGCAGGGCACTGCAGTAGCTTAGGTATCCAAAGTTACAACCACTAGCAACTAACTCACTATACGAGTGGTCGTAACCATGGATATTTAAGCTACTGCAATGCCCTGCACATGGGGTAAGCAACTTAGCTAATCAGGAGAAGTATACAACACTTCTAATTGGAGGTATTTGCCAATATTATTGCTATTACACCTACAGAATTTTGGAGATAGGGGACATTTCTTTAAGCCGGCTATACGTATTAGATGGCTGCTGCCAGAATACTTCAGCCAACATTCCGCGCTCGGCCAAACAAGCACTCCTGTGTTCTCTGAGAAAGTTGCCAAATGACACGGTGGCCAGCAGCTTATCTCCAGGAAAACCATGTGATCTGCAGTCTGAAATCGGGCAAAGAAATCGACATCACACACAAGTGCATCTCACAAAATTAGAATATCAAAAAGTTATTTCAGTTCCTCAATACAAAAAGTGAAACTCGTTATATAGAGTTATTACAAACAGAGTGATCCATGTCAAGTGTTTTTCTGTTAATGTTGATGATTATGGCTTACAGCCAATGAAAACCCAAAAGTCTGTTTGTAATGACTATACAATATACGAGTTTCACTTTTTGTACTGAAGAACTGAAATGCACTTTTTGATTATATTCTAATTTTGTGAGAAGCACCTGCATATATATCGTCTGCGTCGGCCAACAGGATAATGTGTACGGAGGCCTTCAGACTTTTTATTCCCTTATTCTCACTGATCTTAGGGGACATTGGTCTTTTATTTTCCCCACATGATTATAGATATCACAAAATACTCACACTTTGCAGATCGGCTGCCACGATCCTTTGATAAAGCCTATTAAAATAAAAGAGGTTTGAACTATTAGCATAAAACTGGAATATAAATAACACATGAACAAAGTGAATGTTGAACCAGAAGGCCCTGATCACATCCGCTCAAGATTTACATTTGGCATATATGCCAAGAAAAGTTCCCCAGCGCAAACATCTAATGTCTCCCTAAGGCCCTACTGACCCCACGTGTGCGGACTTTAGCACTGGAGTATATGAGCAGCCAATAACACTGTCCAGTCCCATATATACTTTGGGTTTAAGGCCGACATGTGCAATATACCACTAGTCGAACTTGAAAACACATTGACGTTTGATCCTGTAAGGATTTTTTTTTTTTTTTTCATACAGTTAAAAAAAAAGTTTTTTTTAATACCCAAGTTTATATATAAAGTGTCTATTACCTCTTCACTGACAGAAGACTTTGGCGGTGTCTTTATCAAGTTCTTTATCCCAAATATTTCCTCTATTGGACGGGTACTTTCAGTTGACTGGATGCTCTCAATTGGAGTACTCAGTAAGTGATTGAGGGCAATATCCTCGACTGGTTGTCCCCGTTCTTTAGGGGTTTTCATGATGCGCTTTATACCGATCATGTCCTCAACAGGCTGACCCCGCACCTTGGGGGTTCTCATTATACGTTTTATCCCAACCATATCCTCCACCGGTAGCGATTTCTCCTTGGGCGTGCTCATTGTCTGCTTTACTCCGACCAGATCTTCCACTGGTTGACCTTTATGTTTAGGTGTTCTTGTGATCCTCTTCAAACCAGCAAAGTCTTGCACAGCCTCTGCCTTCTGTTTAGGCGTCTTCATGATTCTTCGAAGACCAGTGAAGTCTTCGATAGGCGCTGACTTTTCCTTGGGTGTTTTCATGAGCCTGTCGATACCAAGAACGTCAAGTTTGGTGGATCTTCGAGAATAAGCCCTAGAGGATTCAGGTTCTGTTGGTGTTCTCAGCAGTTTCCTTAATGCGTGAGGGTCGGTGATCGGAGTCACTTTTTGCTTTGGTGTCCTCATGATACGTTTGATGCCGGACAGACCCACAGATTTCCTATTTTTCGACGTTACTGCTGGGATCTCAACTGTGGCACTACCATCCTCCTTACGCAATTCTGGGGAGGCAGGACTTTGAAGCAACCTGGACACAGCATCTCGACTGTACTGCTTGCGCCGTGTGGTTTTAGTACTGTCTAATGGAGAAACCACCATTTCACCTGCAGGCAAAGATATATATACTTTTTTTTTAAAAAAAAACACGGTCATGAAAAAAAATTCAGGCTGTGATCACACATCCAGTTTGAAGCGATAGGATATATGCAATGAGGACTACTACTTCATGCTGGATTCACTTCTATACCCCCCAAAAAAACTGAAGCTTTTCTGCGGGCCAGGCTTTTAAATTACAGTATACAATTTTATATTGAAGCTGCAGACTGAGTCACTACGTTTTTACTAACTGCAACAATGGCAATCTGAAACCGACCTGATTCCTCTGGAGTCTGCATCGCTGACACCTCCACAAGCACTGAGCTAGGAGACTCCGCTTTCGAGCTTTCCAGGCGATTACTTTTCCTTTGCTTGTTATTTGGTGGGGTGCTAAATAATTCAGCCACACCTTCATTAAAGGATAAAAGACAAAAAAAAAAAAGTTATAGCAAACATGACCTAACCAAAAAAGACCAAAAGAAAAAAATCCATAAAACCTTACTGAGCATTTTTTTTTTTTATTAAGTTGGGCAAATTTGCAATACCAATCGCAACCAATGAGCAGATCTCTGCACTATAACCATTTTTATGTTGACAGAGGCGGCATGCTTACCCATCTAAAACGTTCTCCTTAGGCATGAAAAAAAAAATCTAGTGTGCGTGCCAGCAGTTATGGCCAAAAGTTTTGAGGCGGACACAAATTTTGTTGCTTCAGTGTTTTAGATCTTTTAAATCAGATGTTTCTATGGTTACTGAAGCAGGATTATAAGCAAGCCAAAAGTTTTTTTACATAAACTTTATACATTTATCAAAAGTTTTAAACACTCATTATTTATTGTTTAGGTCTCAAGACTAGTGTTGAGCGATACTGTCCGATACTTGAAAGTATCGGCCGATACCCGAAAAATATTGGAAATCGCCGATACCGATATCTGATACCAATACAAGTTAATGGGACACCAAGTACCGGAAGGTATCCTGATGGTTCCCAGGGTCTGAAGGAGAGGAAACTCTCCTTCAGGCCCTGGGATCCATATTAATGTGTAAAATAAAGAATTAAAATAAAAAACACCAGGGTTACTTACTGGTAACAGGTTTTTCCGGAACCCATGACGGCACACCTGAGAGAGGGGATCCGCCCAGCCAGGACAGGAAACCCTACTGAAAATAAAAGGGCGGTACCTCTCCCTCGCTTCAGTTGGTTTTCAGAGCATGAGAGGCCCCCCTGGTTAGTACACATGGCAATCCAACACCACATCATATTAACTAAAAAAGCACCCAAAACAATAGTGCACACCGAAAAGGTGATAAAGGGGGGGAATATACAGGTGCCGTCATGGGTTCCGGAAAAACCTGTTACCAGTAAGTAACCCTGGTGTTTTCCCTTCCCCCATGACGGCACACCTGAGAGACTTTTGTAGAATGAAACCTTAGGGAGGGACCACCGCTTGGAGTACCCTTCTACCAAAGGTTAGGTCAGCAGAGGAGGAAAGGGCTAGCCGGTAGTGCTTGAAAAAAGTTGAGGGTGAGGACCAGGTAGCGGCCTTGCAAATTTGATCAATTGATACCTCAGCCTTTTCCGCCCAGGAGGTAGCCATGGCTCTGGTAGAGTGAGCCTTGATGCCTTCAGGAACCGGAGTGCCACCCGCAGAGTAGGATAAACTAATGGCCTCCCTAATCCATCTAGCAATAGTACTTTTAGCTACCCCACACCCTCTTTTGCTACCCTGAAAGGCTATGAATAGGGTTTGGTCTTTCCTCCACTGACTAGTCATAGATATGTACTGTAACATAGATCTTCTCACATCTAGCATGTGGAACTTTTGTTCCCCTGGATTTTTGGGATTACTACAGAAAGATGGTAAGGTAATCTCTTGACTCCTATGGAACTTTTGAACCACCTTGGGGAGATAAGCCGGGTCCGGTCTTAGAACGATTCGGTCATCAAAAACCTGAGTATAAGGAGGGGATATTGACAGGGCTTGCAAATCACTTACCCTACGTGCCGATGTTAGGGCTACTAGAAGAACTGTTTTAAGGGTAAGTAACTTAGGTGATAACTCCTGTAAGGGCTCGAAAGGGTGTTTAGTTAGAGCTTCTAAGACCAAATTTAGATCCCAAGGAGGGATTTTTGGGATAACGACCGGCCGAGATCTACTGCAAGATTTTATGAATCGTGAAACCCATCTATTTGAGGCAAGATTACAGTTATACAGGGCCCCCAAGGCTGAAACCTGAACTTTAAGGGTGCTGGTTGCTAACCCAAGATGTAATCCTGCTTGCAGAAATTCTAGGATAGGACCCACTGGAGCCACCTCCCCCAATGGTTCACCCAGGAAGTCAAGAAATTTTTTCCATGTCCTACCATAGATTCTAGAAGTTATGGGTTTTCTGCTTTTCAACAGGGTGGAGATTAAACCTGGTGAGAATCCATGGCGACTTAGTAACGCCCTCTCAAATTCCAGGCTGCCAGATGGAAGCCCTTCACCTGAGAGTGGGTTACTGGGCCCTGGGTTAGTAGGTCCGGAATTTCTGGCAAAATCCATGGATCTGTTACCGACATCTGTCTTAGAAGGGAGAACCATGGTCTCCTTGGCCAAAATGGAGCTTTGAGGATAATCCTCGCCTGATCCTCTCTGATCTTCCGGATCACAGCTGGGATCATCACTATCGGGGGGAATGCGTAGGCCAGAGAAAACTTCCAAGGTATTAGTAGGGCATCTACTGCGAAGGGATGTTCTCTTGGATTCAAGGAGCAGAATTTTCTGACTTTTTTGTTGTGAGAATTGGCAAACAAGTCTATTTCTGGTGAGCCGCAGGATTGGACTATTTGTTGAAATATCTGGGGGTTTAAGGACCATTCCCCCTGTCTTAAGCCTCTGCGACTCAGGAAGTCTGCTTGAGTGTTTTCTATGCCCCGGATGTGTAGTGCCGACAGAGATAACAGGTGTTCCGCCAGTTGGAAGAGGAGTTTTGACGCATTCATGAGGCCTTTGGACCTCGTTCCCCCCTGATGATTGACATACGCCACCACTGCTCGATTGTCTGTTAGGATTCGAGTATGGCGACCCTGGAGTAAAGGGAGAAAATGTCTTAGGGCTTTCTCCACTGCCCATAGCTCTTTTTCGTTTGATCCATAGTTTTTTTCTCTTATGGACCAGGTACCTTGTACAGAGTGAGATCTCAGATGAGCTCCCCAACCTGTACCGCTTGCGTCGGTCGTGATGATGTCTATGACCGGATTTTTCCACCGGACCCCCTTTGTCAGGTGGTGTTCTACAGTCCACCAAGCTAGGGAATCCCTTACGCTCAGGGAGAGACATAGATTTCCTTCTAAATGCCCTCTTAACAGTCTTTGAGCTGAGAGAACTTCCCACTGTAGTTGTCTTAGGTGGAATTGTGCCCATTCTACTGCCGGTATACACGATGTTAACGAGCCTAGAAGGGACATCGCCTTTCTGAGAGTCATTGCGGGTTGACGTATTGCTGTACTGGTCAGGTTTATTATCTTGTCCACTTTGTTTTGTGGAAGGAGGCAGAGCTGACGCTCGGAGTCCAGTATTAACCCCAGGAAGGACTGTATTTTTACTGGCAGTAGTCTGGATTTGGGGATGTTTATTATCCAACCCAGCTCCATTAGAGTTGATGTTACCACTGATATTTGATGAGTGCAGTGGGACTCTGACCTCCCTATTACCAGGAAATCGTCCAGATATGGGACAATTACTACATCCCGGGACCGGAGGTATGACATCACTTCCACCATCACTTTGGTATAAACTCTGGGGGCTGGAGACAGGCCGAATGGAAGAGCTGTATATTGAAAATGCTTTACCTGATTTTGAATATAGAGAGCTACCGATATTCCTGATGTATTGGTATATGGTAGTAAGCATCCTTTAAGTCTATTACTGCCATGAAGCAGTGTTGGAAGAGAAGTTTTATGGTCGTGTTTATAGACTCCATCTTGAAAGTGTAGTTCTCTATGGATTGGTTGAGCTTCCTTAGATTTATAATAGTTCTCCAAGAACCATCCGGTTTTTGGATCAAGAAGAGGGGGGAGTAAAACCCATCTCCTTCCTCCTGAACCGGGACTTCCTGAAGAACCTTTTTGTGGACAAGTCCCAAGATCTCGGTTTCTAGGGCAGATTGTTCCTGCTGAGACTTCCGTCGGGGAGTTATTATGAAGTTTCGTCTGGGAGGACAGACGAATTTTATTTTTAGGCCGTCTCTGATGATGTTCGTGACCCAGATACTGGGGGAGATATTTACCCAGGCCGGAAAGAAGAGGGAGAGTCTTCCTCCCACTTCTGGCGTAATGTCATTGGGGGGATTTTTTTGCCGATGTGGAGGGGCCTTTAAACATATAGCCCGATCCTCTTATCTCTAAAATCCCAATTTTTCCTCTCCCCTGGGGGGCGACCTCTATTATATCTTCTCCTCCGAAAAAAAGGTTTTTTAGGATCTTTAGGGATGTTGGGAAAACCTTTCTTTTTATCTCCTGCATGTTCCAGGATGTCTTCAAGTTTTTTCCCGAAGAGAAGTTGGCCGTCACATGGAATAGAACACAGTTTGTGTTTAGATGGCAAATCCCCCGGGCAACCTTTGAGCCAGAGGGCTCTTCTTCCCGCGTTGGACAAACCCGCGGCTCTAGCTGTTAGTCTTGCGGAATCCGCAGAAGAGTCTGCCAAAAAAGCTGCTGCTCCTTGTAGCAAAGAAATATTTGCAAGGATGTCAGTTCTGGGTACTTTGTTTTTCAGCTGATCTTCTACCTGATGTAGCCAGACCATTAAGGCACGGGCCGTACATGTTCCCGCAATCGCCGGCTTAAGGCCCCCCGCTGAGGCTTCCCAGATGTGTCTCAGGAAACTATCTGCTTTATAATAATAATAATAATAATAATAATTTTATTTATATAGCGCCAACATATTCCGCAGCGCTTTACAAATTATAGAGGGGACTTGTACAGACAATAGACATTACAGCATAACAGAAATACAGTTCAAAACAGATACCAGGAGGAGTGAGGGCCCTGCTCGCAAGCTTACAAACTATGGGGAAAAGGGGAGATACGAGAGGTGGATGGTAACAATTGCTTTAGTTATTCGGACCAGCTATAGTGTAAGGCTCAGGTGTTCATGTAAAGCTGCATGAACCAGTTACCTGCCTAAGTATGTAGCAGTACAGACACAGAGGGCTAATACTGCATAAAGTGTATGAGAACATGATGCGAGGAACCTTTTTTTTATTTTTTTTTTTTTATTATAAATAGGCCACACAGGGATCGTTAGGTTAATGCATTGAGGCGGTAGGCCAGTCTGAACAAATGAGTTTTTAGGGCACGCTTAAAACTGTGGGGATTGGGGATTAATCGTATTAACCTAGGTAGTGCATTCCAAAGAATCGGCGCAGCACGTGTAAAGTCTTGGAGACGGGAGTGGGAGGTTCTGATTATTGAGGATGCTAACCTGAGGTCATTAGCGGAGCGGAGGGCACGGGTAGGGTGGTAGACTGATACCAGGGAGGAGATGTAGGGTGGTGCTGAGCCATGGAGTGCTTTGTGGATGAGGGTAGTAGTTTTGTACTGGATTCTGGAGTGGATGGGTAGCCAGTGTAATGACTGGCACAGGGTAGAGGCATCGGTGTAACGGTTGGTGAGGAATATGATCCTGGCTGCAGCATTCAGGACAGATTGGAGCGGGGAGAGTTTTGCAAGAGGGAGACCGATTAGTAGAGAGTTACAATAGTCCAGACGAGAATGAATAAGTGAAACAGTCAGAGTTTTTGCAGAGTCGAAATTAAGAAAAGGGCGAATTCTAGAAATGTTTTTGAGATGCAGGTAAGAAGAGCGAGCCAGTGATCGGATGTAGGGGGTGAATGAAAGGTCAGAATCAAGGATGACCCCAAGGCAGCGGGCATGTTGCTTTGGAGTAATGGTGGAACCGCACACGGAGATGGCAATGTCAGGCAAAGGTAGGTTAGTAGAGGGAGAGAACACGAGGAGTTCAGTTTTTGACAGGTTTAGTTTCAGATAGAGGGAGGACATGATGTTAGAGACAGCGGTAAGACAATCACTGGTGTTTTCTAAAAAGGTCGGTGTGATATCGGGAGCAGAAGTGTATAATTGGGTGTCGTCAGCATAGAGATGGTACTGGAAACCAAATCTACTGATTGTTTGTCCAATAGGGGCAGTATACAACGAGAAGAGTAGGGGGCCTAGGACTGATCCTTGAGGAACCCCAACAGTAAGGGGAAGGTGGGAGGAGGAGGAACCAGCAAAACATACAGTGAAGGATCGGTCAGAGAGATAGGAGGAGAACCAGGAGAGAACGGTGTCCTTGAGGCCGATGGAGCGGAGCATAGTGAGGAGGAGCTGATGATCCACAGTGTCGAATGCTGCAGAGAGATCCAAGAGAATTAGCATGGAGTAGTGACCATTAGATTTAGCTGTTAGTAGGTCATTAGAGACTTTAATGAGGGCAGTTTCAGTAGAGTGTAAAGAGCGGAAGCCAGATTGAAGAGGGTCGAGAAGAGAGTTATCTGAGAGATAGCGGGTAAGACGGGAGTGGACCAGGCGTTCGAGGAGTTTAGAGATGAAGGGAAGATTAGAGACAGGTCTATAATTAGCGGCACAGTTTTGATCGAGGGATGGTTTTTTAAGTAATGGATGTATGATGGCATGCTTAAATGAGGAGGGAAAAATACCGGAAGTGAGGGAAAGGTTGAATATTTTTGTTAGGTGAGAGGTGATAGCCGGGGAAAGGGACTGGAGGAGATGTGACGGAATGGGGTCACTGGTGCAAGTGGTCGGGCGAGAAGATGCAAGGAGCCTGCTTACTTCTTCTTCTGTAACTGCTTTCTTATCAAGCGGGTCTTTGAGAACACCAGAGTCCTCTAACGGAAGGGATGATCTTTTTAAACATTTGGCTACTGCCCCGTCAATCTTAGGGATTTTTTCCCAGGACTCAGAGTCTTTATCCTCAAAAGGATATCTCCTTTTGGATGAAGAGGGCAAGGAACCCATTTTTTCGGACTTTTTCCACTCTTTGTCAATTAATGCTTTTATTTTTGCATTAACCGGAAACGTGCGTTTCCTTTTTTCTTCTAGGCCACCAAACATGACATCTTCTAGTGACCTAGGTGTCTTCTCCTCTTTAAGCCCCATTGCAGATCTAACTGCTTTGACCAGTTTATCTACGTCCTCAGTTGGGAAACATGGACGACCTCCTGAATCACTGTCCGAGGAGGAATCTGAAGACTGGACAGAGGCCGAGGAGGTAGAGAGAGACCGGGATGTTTTATGACTCCCCTGTCTCTGAGAGGCATCTGAGTCTGTGGACGCCTTACGGCTTCTCCTTCTTGGTTCGCTAAGGGCCAATTTTAAGGAGTCTTTTATTTCAGCCTGTATTATGGCTTTTAGGCTAGTGGCAAAATTAGGGGTCTCTTCTTGTATGGTTTTAGTAATGCAGTCAGCACAGAGATCCTTCTGCCACTGAACTGCAAGCGGGTTTCTACAAAGGGCACACTCTCGGTTCTTTGTTTTACCAACCGCTTTCCTGGACCCCTAGTGATCAAAACAGACAAAAATGGACCCTGTTACCATAAGGGTGACATTCACGTAGATCACTCACCACTACCGACAATCAAGGGTACCGATTTTGGAGGCTGGACAGATGCACGTGAAGCGTCCCTCCTGGACGCCGATGAATCCTGTCGGACAGAACGACTGCTGTTCCTACCACTTGAGCGGCTGCTCTTGGTATGCTGGTGGCTCGGCAAGGCATCTGGTGAGAGCTCCATTTGCTGCTGCTGCTGCGAAGGCGGCTGCTGCTGCTGCTCCTGTTGTCCTACTTCCATGGTGAAGTTTATGGACATGAGCGCGTCTTCTGTGGTCTAACCCCCTTTTATGGGGGGACCACTGCACTCCCCGCCTCCTTCGGTGCCCAAATTAACCCCCTCCCACTCTCTGCCGTGCCGCCGGAGTTCCCTTTCACCGGCCGGCGTTCTCATCATGGGCGCCGCCATCTTGGATCCGGCGCCCGCCCCCGACGTCACGCGGGCACGCCCATTCCCAGCGTGCCTTGCGCGTGACGTCAGACGAGCGACCCGGAAGCGGCCACCGCACCTGGACGCCGGCAGAGAGGGGAGGGCGGCGTGGCAGCCATGGAAGGGAACACAGCCCTCTGACCATGCTGCTCAACGCCCGCTCGGACGCAGAGACCCGGGGGACCTGCGGACGGCGCTTCCAGACTCCCGAACCCGACGCACAGGCGCTGCCTGATTCTTCCACGCCGGGACGGGACCTGGGTAAGTGAACCGCCGTGTTCAGTAAGAGGGTCCCTGTCAGGACAGGAAACCCAACTGAAGCGAGGGAGAGGTACCGCCCTTTTATTTTCAGTAGGGTTTCCTGTCCTGGCTGGGCGGATCCCCTCTCTCAGGTGTGCCGTCATGGGGGAAGGGAAAATATTGATATATTCACCTCTCCGGCGGCCCCTGGACATCACGCTGGTAACCGGCAGGCTTCTTTGTGACCGCCACGCTACCAATCAGAAGCCGTGACGTCATTCGCAGGTCCTAAATTCCTAGAATTAGGAGTTTAGTGAATGAGAATGACGTTGCGGCTTCTGATTAGTCGCGTGGCGGTCACATGAGCGGCACGCGACCAATCAGAAGCCGCGACGTCATTCTCATTCACTAAACTCCTAATTCTAGGAATTTAGGACCTGCGAATGACGTCACGGCTTCTGATTGTCGCGTGGCGGTCACATGGGCGGCACGCGACCAATCAGAAGCCGTGACGTCATTCGCAGGTCCTAAACGCGCGCATTTTAAACAAAGAAGCCTGCCGGTTACCAGCGTGATGTCCAGGGGCCGCTGGAGAGGTGAATATATCAATATTTTTTATTTTAATTCTTTATTTTACACATCCCTATGGATCCGATACCGATACCCGATACCACAAAAGTATCGGATCTCGGTATCGGAATTCCGATACTTGCAGTATCGGAATGCTCAACACTACTCAAGACTTCTTCCCCTCTCCTGATGTACATTATCTTCTGGGCCAAATCCTGGCTGATGACGACCCATTCTGACCTAATCAGTGCTTTAAGTTTATCACAATTTCTGTATTTTTCTTTGTCCTCCTGCTTTTTCACGAGATGGAGATCTGGGAAGTATCCTGGCTGTTGACCCAAAATGTAAATGCTAATTCACAGAGCCACTAGTCATCACTTTTGCCTTGTGACATGGTCTCAATTATGCTCATCACCAAATTACTCCTGATCACTGCAACAATTTGCTCTATTAGGATGTTTAGATCTCACGCTAATTCGTGGCAGTATTAAGTATAATTGTGAGAGCAATCACTTAACGGTTTGAAAAATGAAAATGGATCACAATTTGGACTAAGAACATATCCATGAATAAAGAACAGATCTAAACATCCTTCAAGAGCAAATGATCCAGGAGCAATTTGGTGATAACCAAGTGGCTCGGTAAACAAAAACGACATCTTGGGCTCGTGGTCCAGAAACTCCCTAAGGCTCAATCTCATTAAAGGCCGTCTCTTGAGCTTGTCAGAGTAATGCAATCGCCTCAATTCTAGCAGGGTGCACTCTCCTCTGAGTGACAACTCTGGTGAATAGAACTATAACACTTGTAGAACTATAAAGCCCAGCATAAGTTCTGATGTAACATTTGCATATCAGTCCTTTGCTCTCTGTCTACACTTACCACTGTATTTACACAGATAACAAGCACATGGCTCTGAGAGGGAAAGCCAAGAGCTATGATTAGGAGACCTGTTGTGAAAGGCTGGCAATTTAAAACCATGTCTCCAAAATATGAGAGGAGAAAGGAGAGCAGCTAACTGCTATATAGAAAGCAATGGACTGGAGAGAGCTGGCTATGATGTTAAGAGTTAACTCCACGTGTGGAGTGTAAGTTAACTACTGGGCCAGGCACTAGAGGCCAGCTTCATGGAAACTAGCTGTACACAATAAAAGAAAATCCCTCATAGCAGAATGACCTTAGATAACTGCAAGCTTGCTTATGTTCATGCTAACTTGTTTTTTTTCTCTAACAAAAGCAATGTAAGAACTTGAGAACACTCCTTTAAGAACCAGTGATCACTCAAATAGTGGATTGACAAAAAGCCACAAAGGAGTTTTCTAAAGTGCTTACATCACTTGTTAGAGATTAAAATTTAAAATAAGTTTGCAACTGACTTGCTAATTCGGTGTAATTCTCCTACTAGGAGCGATTTTTATCTTTTATGGTGTACAGCTGGTTTCCATGGAGCGCAGCCTATAGTGCATGGCTCAGAGGGTAGCTACATTCCATGTAAGGAGTTAACTCCTAATATCCCAGACAGGATTCTCCAGTCCAATGATTTCTATATAGCAGTTTGCAGCTCACCTCCCTAAACCGATTAGATAAGAATGGATCCGCCATCGCCCGAGATGTAAGACTGAGAATGCAGGAATATACCACATGATGTGGACATGTCCAAGACTGGTTGCTTTCTGGTTGGTGGTAATGAGCCGTGTGGAAGGGGCGTATAAATGCAGAGTGCCGAGAGATCCGATAGTGTGTATACTGGGACATGTAGAGGAAATTAGAGTGGATAACACCTGGAAGATAGCAATAACTAGGCTATTATATATGGCAAGGAAGGTAATAGCAAGGAACTGGATCAAGGAGGAACCGCCTACAAGGGGTGAATTTCTGAAATATGTTAAACATGGTCTTAATTTGGAAAAGGGGGTCTACAAAAGACGTGGGAAAATAGAAACGTTTGACAAAATGTGGTCTCCGTGGCTCGAGCTAGGATGAGTAGTTATGGGAAATGGGAGGATGAGGGCCTCTGAAAGGAAGAGAGTGCTAAAGGAACAAGCGGACATAAGTGAGTCAAATGGCTCAAAGAACCATCAATACTGGTAACAAAAGTATAAATGGGTATGAGCTGTTAGGGGAGGGGGAGGTTTGGGTTTTGGAAAATGTAAAAATTTTGTAAAATAATGGAAAAATGCATAAATTGTATTGTTCATATTCGACTTTAATAAAAACCTATTTTATAAAAAAAAAAAAAAAAAAAAGAATGGATCCGCCATCAATCATGATTTGGCTCAGTAGAATATCCATTTTCCAGGGCGAACTGCAGAAGTCTTGAAAAATAAGGATCCACCCTGTAAATATTGAGTCTTTGCATAAAGTTCATACTTGAACTTGTTTAATAAAAGCTGAAACGTATGAAATGCTGATAATGGTACTTCAGTAACCGTATAAACATTTGACTCAAAGATCTAAAAACACTAAAGCAGCAAAAAGTGAAAACCAATTTGTGACAGTCAAAACCTTTAGCCACAACTATACAGAAGCACGTGTATGCGTGTATATATGTAGGAGTATACATACACACCGTATATATCCATCACAAGCCAGAAAATCTACTACCTGGATTTTACAGTACACCTATAATCATATTTGTTTCATCCAACAGGAAATATGCATCTACATTTCCCTTATACTATTTTTTCATGACCACAAAATGACTGCTGAAAAAACTGTTTAAATTGCATTCCCTTATCTGTAGACATTTTTTATATATTGGACAGAGCAAAAAGTGGACTACTCAAGACGAAAAGTTCATGGGCGGTCCAGAAGTAAAGGGGTAACATAGTAACATAGTAAGGCCGAAAAAAGACATTTGTCCATCCAGTTCAGCCTTTTCAGCAGTATTCTCCACTGCTTTAGTTAGACAGCATGAAAATAAGCAAGTCTTCAACCGACTTGCTGTCAAATCTTCTGCAATGAGAGATTTTATCTTTACTAGTAGACCGCTCATTTCCATGGAGCACAGCCTCTAGTGTCTGTCTTGAGAATGCTCAAAAGAGGGGTTAACTCTTAACATCCCAGTCAGCTCTCTCGAGTCTACTTGATTTCCATACAGCAGTTAGCTGCTCACCTCCCTCATCCTCTGAACAGATATGCTTTATTAGTGTTGAGCGAATGTGCTCACATAAAGTGTTATTATCCGGGCATACTCATGTGCGGTCTTCAGCAGGCTCGAAAAATATGTCCGAGTCCCCGCAGCTGCATGTCTCGCGGCTGTTAGACAGCTGGAGCACATGCAGGGGTTGCCTGTTTGATAGGCTATCCCTGCATGTGTTGCATCTGTCTAACAGCCACGAGACATGCAGCCATGGGGGACTTGATCATAGTTTTGTTGCACACCAAAGACACTTCGCACACAAGCATGCTCGGATAACACCTTATTCGAGCACGTTCGCTCATCACTAGCTATATCTGTGTAAATACAGGTATAACACTGTAGACTCCAGAACAAAGGTACTAAGGGCTGAATGTGTTATAGCTGAACTTTATAGTTCTAATACTACAGGTCTATTCACAAGAACCGTCACTCAAGGAGAGCCTGTCCTGCTAAAAGCAAGGAAACTAGGGAGATTGTAGTGCTGAGAAGACAACTGGAGAATACCCCTTTGAAGAGGTGTGCAAATCATTTACTGAGATACTAGCAGTAATCCTTACCAGTGAAACTTTCATTGTGGGCAGTGTCGAGTTTCACAGCCTGGTTCCTCACGACTTTAGGGACAAATCCAGTTAGGTTCACTACTCGTGTGTGAGCTCTTCCCACAAGAATTGTGGCAGGAGAGTCTGCATGACCTGTGCTTGTCACATCCTTGACTTTTTTCATTGGAGTCTGAAAGCAGGCAAAGCATGTCACATTTGTAATACAAAAAAAAAAAAAAAAAAAAAAAAAGTACATGAAAAATACAAAAATGTCACCACACACCTTATGCTTAAGTTTCTTTTTTATAGTCACTATTTTCTGCGCAGGTTTATTAATTGTCCTTTGGGATTTTGCTACTCCAACTTTCACAACATCAGCCCATGTTTTAGACACTAAATGGGGGGGGAAAAAAAACAAAAAACAAACATTTACAAACAAACTGAGGCAAGGTTACAAAACGAAAGTTCTTATGTCCATTAAGGGGAATCCGTCACGCCCTGGGACACGTTTCAGCTATTACTATGGGCATACAGGTAATAGCTGTGACGTGTGACCACTGACGTGCAGTTGTGGTGCTTTAATCCCACGCATGAGCCCCGCACTTCGACATTCTGTACCTCTTTCTTTCTATGGTCCGGTTCTTGTGCGCAGGCGCACAAGAACACTGAATTCACTGACCATAGAGAAGGAAGAGGTATAGCATGCCAATTTTTACCTTGTGGAGACACGAAACTCTGCAACATAAATCTCACTCATACAATGCATTGGACATGGGTGTCAATGAACATGTGGAATCACCGGCTTTCAAACGCCGGCGTTTTGGACCTAGTAGACGTGTGCATGTAAAAGCGCTGCCGATTAAGGGTACGTTCCCATGATCAGTAAAGAAGGACAACTATCAGATTTTATCCTCTTAGTATATGGCAATAAACATCTCATACAAACAGCACTGTGCGTTTGCAATTGCTCATTTTTCCTTTCTTCTCAGTCAATTCTTTTCTCAGCTTTATGTAGCAACCGGAAGTCTGTTGTCCATGCATTTATCATCCCCCTCTTCAATTTCCAACTTAGCTGCTCTATCCTCCCCTTGCCAGGGACTTTTGCAGTGACTTATGATTCATACAGGAAAAATGGACCTCCTGTTTCTACAGAGCTTAGAAGGATTCAGCTAGTTCTTAATCACTTGATATCATACACCTAATGGAAAAGAATTACCGTATTTTCCGGCGTATAAGACGACTGGGCGTATAAGACGACCCCCAACTTTTCCAGTTAAAATATAAAATCTTCTCAAAAGTCGGGGGTTGTCTTATATGCCGGGTGTCATCTTATAGGGTGGGTGCGGAGCAATCTGCGGTCGAAGTATATAGTGGGGGGAGTGGTCCCGATGACGAGGTGAGGGAGCGCCTCACCAGGAAGGTGTAAGTGAAGCAAACTGTCAGTGTCTGAGATGCCAGGGTTGTGCAAAAAAGAGAGAGAGAGAGCGCGGTGCTGTGCCTAGAAAAACACTCCTCTTTCACTAATCTGGCTCACACTTGTATCCTATCATCTCCTTCTCTGCCTCTGCTTCACTTACACCTTCCCGGTGAGGTGCCCCCTCACCTCGTTATTGGGGTCGCTAACCCCACAATATGCGGCGACCGCAGATTACTCCGCACCTGCCCTATAAGACGACACCTGGCGTATAAGACGATACCCAACTTTTGAGAAGATTTTCGAGGGTTAAAAAGTCTTATACGCCAGAAAATACAGTAACAGTGTAGAAACGCAAAATCATAGAATGTTAGAGTTGAAAGGGACCTCCAGGGTCCAATTCCCTCCTCAATGCAGGATTCACTAAACCTTCTCAGGCAGATGCCTGTCCAGCCTCTATTTGAAGACATCTGGGAAATTTTAAGTACACGGTGCTATATAAATATGATTTCAATATATTAAGAGGAAAAAAATTAGGGAGGAATACTTCTTTAAGCAAATAAAAACTTACCAAGCAGGTTGGCTTCTGTAGCACCACTTCTCCTTCTGGAACGAATGAGTTCAAAAGCTTCAAGTTTCCGGCTTCTTCTAGGAGTTTTCCTCATGGATAGAGATTTACGAGATATCTTTGGGGTCTGTGAAGCTGGAAGATCACTCTGAACTTGTTCCTGAGGTGGTGTATCTATACGTGAAACAGAGAATCGTCCCTTCATATATGGAGTGACCGGAGTGGACATCTTGGCCACAGGGGACCTCCTGGCCGGAGTGGGCGTCTTGGCCACAGGGGACCTCCTGGCCGGAGTGGGCGTCTTGGCCACAGGGGACCTCCTGGCCGGAGTGGGCGTCTTGGCCACAGGGGACCTCCTGGCCGGAGTGGGCGTCTTGGCCACAGGGGACCTCCTGGCCGGAGTGGACGTCTTGGCCACAGGGGACCTCCTGGCCGGAGTGGGCGTCTTGGCCACAGGGGACCTCCTGGCCGGAGTGGGCGTCTTGGCCACAGGGGACCTCCTGGCCGGAGTGGGCGTCTTGGCCACAGGGGACCTCCTGGCCGGAGTGGGCGTCTTGGCCACAGGGGACCTCCTGGCCGGAGTGGGCGTCTTGGCCACAGGGGACCGCTTGGCCGGGGTGGGCGTCTTGGCCACAGGGGACCGCTTGGCCGGGGTGGGCGTCTTGGCCACAGGGGACCGCTTGGCCGGGGTGGGCGTCTTGGCCACAGGGGACCTCCTGACTGAAGAGGGCGTCTTGGCCACAGGAGACCTCCTGACTGAAGTGGGTGTCTTGGCCACAGGAGACCGCTTAACTGAAGTGGGCGTCCTGGCCACAGGGGACTGCTTGGTCGGGGTGGGCGTCTTGGCCACTGGGGACCTCCTGACTGAAGTGGGCGTTTTGGCCACTGCAGACTGCTTGGTCGGGGTGGGCGTCTTGGCCACTGGGGACCGCCTGACTGAAGTGGGCGTCTTGGCCACTGTGGACCTCCTGACTGAAGCGGGCGTCTTGGCCCCTGGGGACTGCTTGGTGGGGGTGGGCGTCTTGGCCACAGGGGACCTTTTGACTGAAGTGGGCGTCTTGGCTACTGGGGACCGCTTGGTCGAGGTGGACGTCATGGCCATTGGGGACCGCTTGGTCGGGGTGGGCGTCTTGGCCACTGGGGACCGCCTGACTGAAGTGGGCGTCTTGGCTACTGGGGACCACTTGGTCGAGGTGGGCGTCATGGCCACTGAGGACCGCCTGACTGAAGTGGGCGTCTTGGCCACTGGGGACTGCTTGGTCGGGGTGGGCGTTTTGGCCACTGGGGACTGCTTGGTCGGGGTGGGCGTCATGGCCACTGAGGACCGCCTGACTGAAGTAGGCGTCTTGGCTACTGGAGACCGCTTGGTCGAGGTGGGCGTCAAGGCCACAGGAGACCCTCTGACTGAAGTGGGCGTCAAGGCCAAAGGAGACCGCTTGGCCAGGGTGGGTGCTTTGGCCACAGGAGTCTTCTTGGCTGGCGAAGGCGTCCTGGCAACTGGGGACCTCTTGGACGGCGAGCTGGCCATAGGAGACTTCTTGGAAGGTGACCTACCCACTGGGGACCTCACGGCTGAAGTAGGCGTTTTGGCCACTGGGGACCTCTCAGACGGCATCCTTGCTGGTGTAGTGGGAATAGGTTTAAGAGATAAACCTTTTGGACTTCTGGACAGAGATCTGACAGGTGACTTTGCAGATGGAGATTTTTTAACCGGTGTTAACTTAGCAGAGAAGGATGGCATTTCCACTAGAGACTTCTTAGCTGGAGAATTTTTCACAGGCGTTACTGCAGCAGAGGTGTGAGCCCCAGCAGGTGACTTCACAGAAACGGAACTTTTAGCTGGGGATAAACTTTTAGCAGGTGTCTTAGCTAACGGAGATTGCTTGGCTGGTGAACGTTTCACAGGAGAATTTCTTGTTGGACTAGACCGAGATACATTGGGTGACTTTCCAGCAGACTGTTCAAAGACCTCCTAATCAAAAATTGAAGAAAAAAAAAAGGGGGGGGGAAACAAAAAAGAAAACAGCTTTAAAATTAAAAGGGACGTGGGAAAGTTATGAAATGTCGAATGTCTGTTCTGTCCCTGATCTAGGCTTTTAATGGAGATGAATCTGTGCTACACTTTATGTACATGCTCAGTAGTGAGGAGTCGGGAGTCACGGAAATTGAGGAGTCCAGTTTGGCTTACAGACTACACAGCCCTGTATCTAATATATCTTATAGAGGAAACTTACCAATTTCTCCTCTGACTGATCTTTCACTCAATTTATGGGTACAATCTGTATTCTGTATTCAATGAAGACAGATTTCACCTTTGCATTGAGAAATTTGAGCAGTTCAGGAGAAAGATTTCTCTTGAGAAATATTTTCAAGTGCACTTTGGATTTAAAAGGGAAAAAAAAGACAATACTCTCTAGCATGGGCAGTCCTGTTGATTGGGACCTCCAATAGGCACCTAGCGCCTTACAAACTTGATCAGTGGGGGCTGGGTGCCAAGACCACTACAGTTCTCGAAAGCAAAAAGGGGCAGACGTGTTTATGGCCCTTTGGAAAGCAGTATCCAGATTCATACTTATTATGGATCCGTAAACAGCACATTCAGCTCTCTTCAGCAAGTCGAGTAAAACCAAAAAACAACCTTCAAATAAGAAACTTTGTTCCATCAGTCAATGGCAATCTTAGCACCTGGACCCCATGGATCAGATCACCACATTAAAATGCTGCCCATGCCCAGTTGTTACACTGATGCTGCTGTCTATATAGAAGTGTTTGGTTTATATAATATTTATACATACAAGCCTGTCTGAAGGAAACTACTGCCCTGGGACTGAACACCTGTATTGTATGTACCGTATACCGAGTATAAGCCGACCCCCCCAATTTTGCCACAAAACTGGGAAAACTTATTGACTCGAGTATAAGCCTAGGGTAGGAAATGCAGCAACTACCGGTGAATTTCAAAAATAAAAATAGATGCTCCATATAAAGCTGTGCCCCATATAATGCTCTGCAACGTTCTTTATGGCCCCATAGATGTTCCATAGAAAGCTGTGCCCCATATATAAAATGCTCTGCACCGTTCATTATTGCCCCATAGATGCTCCACATAAAGCTGTGCAATATATAATGCTCTGCACCGTTCATTATGGCCCCATAGATGCTCCATATAAAACTGTGCCATATAGAATGCTCTGCACCGTTCATTATTGCCCCATATAAAACTGCCATATAGAATGCTCTGCACCGTTCATTATTGCCCCATATAAAACTGCCATATAGAATGCTCTGCACTGTTTATTATGGCCCCATAGATGCTCCATATAAAGCTGTGCCATATGGAATGCTCTGCACCGTTCATTATTGCTCCATATAAAACTGTGCCATATAGCAGGGGTGTCAAACTGCATTCCTCGAGGGCTGCAAACAGGTCAGGTTTTCAGGATTTCCTTGCATTGCACAGGTGATAATTTAATCACCTGCAGAGAATGATTCCAGCACCTTGTGCAATGCTAAGGAAATCTTGAAAGCACGCATGGTTTGAGGCCCTTGAGGAATGCAGTTTGACACCCCTGCCATATAGAATGCTCTGCACCGTTTATTATGGCCCCATAGATGCTCCATAGAAAGCGGTGCCCCATATATGATGCTCTGCACCGTTGATTATTGCCCCATAGATGCTCCATATAAAGCTGTCCAATATATAATGCTGCTGCAATAAAAAAAAAAAAAAAAAAATCACATACTCACCTCTCTTGCTCAGGACGCCGGCGCTTTCAATATTTACCTGCTCCTCGTGCGGCTCCGTCTCCAGCACCGACGCTCAGCAGAGGGCACGCACTGACTACGTCACCGCGCCCTCTAACCTAAGCGTCACAGCTAGAGGACGCTGGAGACTGAGCCGCACCGGAACGAGGAGCAGGTAAATATCGCGCAGCGCTCTCCTCCCGGTATACTTACCTGCTCCCGGCGCGGTCCCTGCAGTCCCGGCGCTGCATCTTCCTGTATTGAGCGGTCACAGTTACCGCCACCTCTATGGGAGGTGGAGCCACATATTCATTTCTGTAATGAGCGGTACCATGTGACCGCTCAATACAGGAAGAAGATGCAGCACTGGAATAATTACACAGCCCCCGCTCCCCCTCCCGTGCCGACCCCCGGGTATGACTCGAGTATAAGCCGAGAGGGGGACTTTCAGCCCCCAAAAATGGGCTGAAAATCTCGGCTTATACTCGAGTATATACGGTATGTATATAAAGTATAAAGCAAGCGAGACCAATGTTTCCATAAAATGCCTTCATGACTTGCATATAATTTTCGTGGGCACTACTTTGGAGGACATGGGAAACCACGGGGGTACGTTGCGGTCATCAAGAGGCTGACAACAGGAATTACAACCTTCAGAAAACAAGTAGGCAACTCCCCATCCATCTGATAACCAAGCTGCTCCATTTAGCTTGGTGTCACTTAGGAGGCAGACAC
This sequence comes from Ranitomeya imitator, assembly GCF_032444005.1. Lineage (NCBI taxonomy): Eukaryota > Metazoa > Chordata > Amphibia > Anura > Dendrobatidae > Ranitomeya > Ranitomeya imitator. The sequence goes on from NC_091283.1 coordinate 819,931,284, forward strand.
TGGTCTGGAGCTCCGGACTGGTTTCTCCCAATGTTGTATTTGTCCTTTATTTTTGTAACATTCTCACCTCCTCAGGTTACCTTATTTCCCTCGGTTACCCTGTCTCGACATATGGCAAACACAGTCTTTCCAGGGTTCAGTCTGTATTCTCCTTCGTCTGGATGGCAGGACCTTTCCATTACCTAATGCAGTCACCGATCCGGTTTAGGAGGGGGGAGTCCTGCCTAAGCTCACCCCAAGAGCCTGTATTGTCGCATGGATCAAGCTGTAGATCTTCCTCCGGATACAAACCAGAGATGGGCAAAATCTCTTTGGAGCAGGAGAGTTATACTTCACACATCTTGCTTCGTTAACTCACGGACCATCTCCTCATTCCCTGTTTTATTTCATCTCTGCAATATACTTTCTTTTTGTGGGACACAGAACCTGCCCTTTTATGTTTGGATTGTTTTCCTACTTCTGTTACTGCTTTTCTCACTAGCTGAATAGCTTAACTACCAGTGGGCGAGAAGTTGACTAAGGTTGTAATTCTTCATGTCAGCCTCCTGGTGGCAGCAGCGTACACCCAATTTCCTTTCTCCCCCCAATGAAGGCTAGCAGACGGGGATTTTTCAGTACACAGATTTTTCTTTTTTCCTTGATGTTCTCTGTTTACTTATGTGAAATCCTTCACTACAAAATATGGCTTATTAGATTGTAAATAAAATTTAACAACATCCTATCATGTAAAAACCTCTTACCCTGATCGCAGATTGCTTCAGGCCAAAGCTTTTGCGTATAACTGTGCGAGGAGAGTTTATAGACAGACTCCTCCGAGCAGGCGTTGCACCTTTCTTAAGGGGAGAATTGGGAGGTAATCTTTTATCAAACAGCTCCGGACTAAGATGTCCACCAAACGATACCCTCTTCCTTTTGGGTGGTGGTTCTGGAAGGGAAAGTTCATCGCTTCTTCGTTTCCTTGGAGTTTTCCTTGGCTCAACTGTTAAGAATAGAGAAACATGAATTAAAATAACCTGGAAAAAAAATGTAAAAACTTTACCTATTAGTAACCTCAATAATTGGAAAGAGTCTCCTGACACAAACCAAACTGATCATAAACCTCAGACTGCTTGTTCCAACTTAGAGGAATGTACTTTCGGCTATGCCAAGGGAAATGATTCGGGATCTAGTCCATTGGGCACTTACGGATAACCAGAACTGGAGCTCTGCTTTAGTTTCACAGACATACCTGGATAAAACATGACGGCACGGCAAACACTCGATGTTCGGGGGAGGGGGGGGGGGGGGGGGAGGGACCCGAAGAGTAACACGAACTTCCTGGTGAAGACCATGTACGGTGTCTGTGCCGAGCATTAGGTGTTCGGTACGGAAGCCGAACTTTACTGTTCAGGTTCGCCCATCTCTAATCATCTCACACTGAGGAGATTGCTGGAAACTATTGAGGGGACGTGATATTTTTTTTCTGAATGTTGCTACCCACTTACCTTTCTACTTGGGTTTTGTTTATTTTTATAGGTTTCCAAGGGTTAAACAAACAGATTCCCTCACTGGCCACTGCTCCTGGTGATATCAAGACCACTGCAGCCAATCACTGGCCTCAGCGGCTTCACAAGTGAAGATGGCAAAAGGCATTGAGCCGTCCATTGATTGGCTGAAGTGGCCATATACACAATAGTCAGAACGTCACTGCTACAGCCTTTCAAAGACGAAGCAGCACATGTGAGCAAACCAGTAAATGTCAACTCCTGGAAAACTACATTTTTTTTTTAATTTTTTTGTTTTAAAAAAAATCCCTTTAACACTGAACAAGCGAGTCCTGACATCAATATTAAAGGCTCTTATTTAACATATGTAAAGGTACAAGGCAGGAGGTTAAAGGGGTATTTACGAGAACAACACTAGCAAAACGTTTTGGACCAGATTTCAGTAAGTGAGTGAACATGCCGCTCCAGGTTATAAAACGCACCTTCACTTGCATTGCCCTCGGACACAGAAGCTGCAGATGGCGTTCTTTTTGGCGACTTCTCTAAACTCTCGCTTCGCCTTCCTTGAGTAGGAGATTTACCTCGAGGAGAACTGTCTGGGATGTTTAATACCAGTTTTGATTCAGACTGATTGCCCCGACGTCGAGGTGATGGCGAGTCGGCTGCTTTTGCGTCAGTAGGGGTAGACTGTATTTGAGATTCTAATTTGCTTTTTTCTTCAGCACTTGCAGATCTTCTGGGAGAGCGTTTCTCTTCATAACCATTTACAATGGGATGCACTTGCTCCTGTGACGCTGGCTGAGAATCGCGTTTGGAGCGTCTCCGTGTCGTTGCTTCAGGTTCCTTTCCCACCTCTTGTAGAGACTTGTTCAAGTCTTTAGTTGAAGTTTTGGGACTTCTTGATGGACTCTTCGAGGCCTCCCTGACTCTTCCAGCAGAAGCTGATCGAGGCTCCAGAGCAACCTCTTTCGGACGGGTCAGTGGGCTGTCGCTGGATTGACTTCTAGAATGACGCTTTGGGGCCACTGGAGACTGAGAGCCGTCTTGCACTTGAAGACTTCTTTTCAGCGCCACGTTTTTGGGCGAACTGCTTTTATCTTTTACAGGCGTTCTTCCAATTTCTACTTTACTTTTAAGCATTTCGTACAATTCCCCAAAGGGTGACAAGTTGTTTCTTGCCGATGACGAAGAGGAAACCTGCAGCGATCGCCTCGAATGAGTAGTTTTGATGATATTGCCTTCGGATTTGCGCTGCGTTTTATTGGTGAGAGTCTCAATTCGCACAGTTTCATCTGATTAAGAAAAATATACAATAGATAAATATGACAATACCTGTAACTTCCCATCCTGCACATTTCTGCGCCACAGTAACAAGTCACAACACTTAGAAGTAATAAGTACAAAATACCTACTTGTGTCAGAAGGGTGGTTACTTGCAAACACCTGGAAGAAGGGGCAAAAAAAAAAAATCAATTAAGTGTTTACAAGTCAATCAAATGTAATGTAAAATTCACTATCAATAGATATACCTTAAAGGTTTCAGAGTCCAGTCCGGTTGAGCGTCGTTTTCCTTGTTGTGTAGGTTTCTCAAATCTGTTAATATATAACATCATATAAAAAAAAAGCGCATTATTTTACTCTAAAGGAAAATCATTTACAGAACGGTACAGGGGCCTCATTTTCTTATCTGTATTACAGCTGCAAGATCTGACCGAAGTAAGCGTCATGTAAACGGGAAGTAACAGCATCATATATATACTTAGATTACTGAGGAATTATGGTCATAATCGAGTAGAGACAATAATGCCGCTATATGGCTCATTGAAATGTGCAGCCAACCCAACCAAAAATTCAAAGCTTATTTAAAAAAAATATAAATAAAATTATATATTATATATATATATATATATATATATATATATATATATATATATATATATATATATATATATATTTTGTTTATTCATATATTGTTTTACATTTTTGGATTCGGCATTATTATATGTGTAGATTGCTTTACTTTTAACTAGGGAAAGGAGGGGGTTAATATTGTTTATTTAAAAAGAAAATGCATTAAAAAAAATAAATAAAAAAAACTTTACTTTGTTCAGCTCTTACAGGGGACTTGAACCTGCAATTGCTTGTACTATATACAATACTGCAGTATATAGTAAACATCAAGTTGTCGGTGGGGAAACCTGCCACCTGTGGCTGGATTTCACGAGAGAACATGACAGTGACGGGGACCTCCAAACGAACGCCTAGGCTGGATCTCAGAACTTAATTGCCACTTTTAGCAACTTATGTAACAGCCGGCATCTGTCCTGTGTGGCGTGGGCTTGGCTTCTGAGTCCAATCAACAACGTATAAAAACACATGGTGTGATGAAGGGGCTGCCTAGTGAAAACAAGTTGTGACCTGTCCACATAACTGATACAACTGCTGATAGTGGGTGCCTCATCGCGGGGACCTGCACCAATCGACAGAGCGGGGAATTTGTATTCCCATTACAAGTTGGTCCTGCAGTTTGGACGCCTGACCACCACATTATTCATTCTTCATGGGGCTGCCGTAAAGCTGAGCGCAGTCCCATAGGAAGTAAATGGAGCACAGGTAGCACAAGTGCATTCCTGTTTTATATAAAACTGGCTTGTTCTGCTGATTTGTGCAAGTCCCAGGGGTGCGACACCCACCGGTCAGCAAGTTATCACATTACGGGCAGATGTGCGATGCCCAGTGATAAGTTGAAGGGTATTTGTCAGAACCATTTCACGACAAACTAATGTTACAATAAAAAATTATGCCTGTCTTGTTGTAATCCGATGTGCCTGAGCTAAGAAATCAAGCTCTGAGGCCACATGCAATTCAGTCTGGAAGTGCACTGGGGGAAAGTCAATGTACGGCATAAATGCAGTTGCAATGCTTATTACACGTGGCCTCAAAGCTTGTGTAAATCAGTGCTGCCACGTGGGATTACAAAAAGTGCCTTTATTATGAAGAAGTACCATTATTTTCAGTAATAAAAATCATCCAGTCAGGTTCCCTTAGGCCATGTTCACACTTTGCGGTTTTTACCGCGGAACCACGACGATTTTGTAGCTGCGGGTCCGCAGCAGTTTCCATAGCGTTTACAGTAACCTGTAAACCCTACGGAAACCGCATACCGCTGTGCACATGCTGCGGGAAAAACCGCGCGGGAACGCAGCGGTTTACAACCCGCAGCATGTCACTTTGTGCAGAATCGCCGCGATTCTGCACCCATAGAAATGCATTGATCCGCTTACTTCCCACATGGGACTGTGCCCACCATGCAGGAAGTAAGCGGATAATGTGCGGGTGGTACCCGGGGTGGAGGAGAGGAGACTCTCCTCCAGGCCCCGGGAACCATATATGTGGGTAAAAAAAAAAAGAATTAAAATAAAAAATAATGCTATACTCACCTCTCAGCGCTGCACGAGGCCGTCCGGTCTCAGGTTTGCTATGCGACCAGGGCCTGCGGTGACGTCACGGTCACATGACCGTGACGTCACAAAGGTCCTTCTCGCACAGCATCTTTGGAACCGGACCGCCACGTGCAGCGCCGAGGAGATCGGGACGTCAGAGGGTGAGTATATCATTATTTTTAACATTACTATTGATGCTGCATATTGCTGCATATGCAGCATCAATAGTAGGAGTAAATCCCGCAGCGGAACCCGCAACACAAACCGCGATAAATCTGCAGGGATAACCGCAGCGGGTTTGCCCTGCAGATTTATCAAATCCGAGGCGGGAAAACCCGTGGGAGAACCCGCAGCCCCCTTCCTAGGTATGAACATGGCCTTAAGAAGAAAAAAAAACAAAAAAAACCTGCACACACTTACCTGAATGAGCGATCGATGATCGTGAGGACATCTCCGTGTTTGAGACATACAGGTTTTTTAACAGTAGTTCCATTCAGCTGAGTTGGGTTCACAGAGCTTAAGTTGATAACAAACACCTAAAGAAAAACAAGCCCAGTCTAAGAAAAATTGTGAAACTGCAAAAACGCCCACCAAAAAAGTTCATACGAGCCGCACTCTTATCCGGCTAACTGTAGTAGAGTATTGGTGCATTGATATTGTGAGGCTTGACGAAGAACCGCTGTTAGAAACGCAAGGTTCTCACTTTCTTATAATAATTGATTCTATTTCATCACATTTTCAAATATTTGTTGAGCTCTGGTGGCTGAAATCTATACAGACCTTGTCAAAGTGATCACAAGTGAATCCAATCTCTAACTGTCTGGACTTGATTGACTTTCACTAATAAATTTGTTAAAAAGTTATAAGCCTCTGAATGCAAACAATTAACTATTCATGACAGCAAGCCGATATTGGAATACATGAGGAATTTCGTCCCCCCCATTCAGCAGATATATGCTTTTAACAAATGCATCATACAACTTTCTAATAGATGGGCCTTCTGGGGGAAGGGGGTCCGTAAGCCAAAACGGCTCCAACCAGACCGCCTCACTAGTACAAACAATCGCTTACCTCTCCATTATCCCTGACCTCAACTTTACAGTGTTCTTTGGAGACGTGTGGCAGCTGAATGCGGATGTCACACTCGGCTTTCCTGTAATGTGAGGAAAGATGTTAGTCTCACCCGGGCATCTTTAAGGCTACGTTCACTTTAGCGTTTTGCGGGGCTGCGTCGGGCGCAGCCGCGGCGACGCATGCGTCATGCGCCCCTATATTTAACATGGGGGCGCATGGACATGCGTTGCATTGCGTTTTGTGACGCCTGCATCTTTTTGGCGCACGCGTCAGGACGCAGCAAGTTGCATTTTTTTGCGTCCAAAATCATGCCAAAAAAGGACGCATGCGTCACAAAACAATGCGTTTTGGTTTGCGTTGCGTCTCCGACGCAGCACCGCACAACGCAAATGTGAACGTAGCCTAAGGCATCAGGACAAACCATAAGACATGTACATACCTTCCAAACAAGCACGATGTTGCAGTCAACGGAAAGTGAGTCCCATCTGTGCCATTTCTTTTTATTACAATTATTTCACCGTGTAGAGGCATCTTTACATTAAACTTACCTATAAAAAAAAAAAAAAAAAGATTGTGTATCAATATGGTGATAACAGCCAAGGGAACTGAACTTAAAGGGTTTTTATTTCACCATCATTAATATCTGTTTAGTCTGTGAGCTGATACTTATCAATCTTCTGCTCCTGTCCCTCTCCACCAATATGTGGCTGCAGCTCTATAATGCCAGATCTCACCGCAGACTGATACTTCCTAGCCTAATGTAAGTCTATGAGAGCCTCAGACTTCGGCTGGGATCACACATGCGAGAAATATGTCAGTCTCGCATGGTAATACCCGGCATTGCCGCCGTCTCTCTGGAGCGGAGCGTGAGGCTGCATGTATTGCTATGCAGCCTCACGCTCCACTCCTGAGTGACGGCGGCAATGCCGGGTATTACCATGCGAGACTCGGACGTATCTCTCGCATGTGTGATCCCGGCCTTAAACTGAGAAAAACTTTTGGTCACACATCAAACGCTGGCGTGATCTAGGTAGTCACAGCTGTGGCCACATGGCCCTGGAGAGGATGGGAAACCCAATGGAAGAACAGTCATCAGTTTCTCTGACGCGCCCTTGTCAGTGGCTTGGACTATGCAACCAACGCTCGACTGTCATGAACTGTTAGATGGGAGCAAATTGTGCCATCACAAGACTCAAAAAGTAACAATTAGCCACCACAAGAAAAAGTCATCTGCAAAAACAAGTCCTAATATGGGTACATCCATGAGAATGCAAAGTGTCAAGGCTCTACTAAAAGAAAAGTAGTAATGTCATTGGCACTGGTCCCAGACCCCTCACACCCCATGACATTGCTGTGGCCATTTGTGCAAGATGAAAAATGTAACAGAACTGTGCAACAGCAGCGCCATTGTAACCAAGCATGGCACCAGGTATTTCAACATTCACTTTCGCATACAAAGTCAAGCTTTTATCTTCAAGCCGATAGTTCTTTTAAATTCCCACTGTTACATAGTTAGTAAGTAAGGCCGAAAAAAGACATTTGTCCATCCAGTTCAGCCTATATTCCATCATAATAAATCCCCAGATCTACGTCCTTCTACAGAACCTAATAATTGTATGATACAATATTGTTCTGCTCCAGGAAGACATCCAGGCCTCTCTTGAACCCCTCGACTGAGTTCGCCATCACCACCTCCTCAGGCAAGCAATTCCAGATTCTCACTGCCCTAACAGTAAAGAATCCTCTTCTATGTTGGTGGAAAAACCTTCTCTCCTCCAGACGCAAAGAATGCCCTGTTGGGGTGTTTGACTTTACATAAATGTTAGGCGCTAATATGACGACCAAGGAGAGCAAAATATCCAAGTACTATCCATCCACAGATGACACCCAGGTGCTCGTGGTTTGGGAGACGGAATATTTACAGCAGCATAGATCTGTAAGAACTATGGCGGTGGCCTTCAAAACCATCTACTAATATTGGAAAGTGTAAGTGCAGGATAGAATAATTCACATCTACATCACAAAACTGATGAAGACATTTATCAGAAATACTTCCTGTCCTCTGCTGATCAGTACAGGACAGCAACATAACCTGCCCTGATAGGCTTAGTCCACCTGAGCGGCTGCCTCTATCCACCAGTGTAAGTGCTGACAGGCTATGTATGGAGCGTTATCTACAGCGACCGGCCTGTCACAACAATGCAGCACATGTCAGCAGACTTCAAGGCCTCTTCCAGGACTGAACAAGTTTGGCAGAATCCTGCAGGAGGCTAAGGATGCCCCCAGCCTGACCCTGCAGCCAGTTACTGTGGCTATAAACTCTGCTCTCCCAGTAGACTAGCAGTGCACGGCCTGCAGGAAAACCACACGTGTGACCTGTCGGATCTCACAGCATCTTCTGTGCTGTCCACAGGTTACTTTCTCAATGCAAGTGTAATCAAGTCTGATAAAGCTCTCCTGGCTCCATTCTGAGTCTCAGAGTCCCTCCAGTCCATAGGAGTCTACATGAGAGCAACAAGTATTTCAGTGTAATCAATGCACAATATCTACAAAAAAAAAAAAACTGAAATAGTCCTTTAACTCTTTAATTACTACCAATACAACTTGAAACAGATCTGCGATATAAGAATAGCATCCTCTGATGGGTGACCATCCAGCAGCTGTACACAATAGATGACAACTTGCTGCACCAGCCATCAGTGTTGGCACCGACCATGGCCATTAAAACCCAATACTGCTGTAAATAGTGACTACAGCATCTAAAAGGTTAATAGTATGGGGGCTCCCTCTTTAACCCCATCAGCACCCTGAGATCTTGAGTGTGTGGGCCTGATGTTTGCTATGGCAATTCATGGCCAAATAACAGCCTTAAAGTCTTCCAGCCATAGCGGCCTTCAGAAGTTAGAAACATTCAGGGTATGTGCACACGTCAGGATTGCATCAGGATTTTGTCAGGATTTTTCATCAGTATTTGTAGCCAAAACCAGGAGTGGGTGATAAATGCAGAAGTGGTGCATATGTTTCTATTATACTTTTCCTCTAATTGTTCCACTCCTGGTTTTGGCTACAAATACTGATGAAAAATCCTAACAAAATCCTGATGCAATCCTGACGTGTGCACATACCCTCAGGTGGTAAAAATTCTTTTTTTTTTATTATTCCTGTCTTGTCGCTTTGCATCAATTCCTGAAAAGCAGCTGAAGGTTTAATTAACTTGATGTAATTTTGAATACGGTATGTTGAGGTGTGCGGTTTTTAAAATGGTAAAACTTTTGGGGAATTCCAATATATAGGACCCGCAAAGTCATTTCAAAACTGAATTGGTGTCTCAAAAAAAAATAAATAAAAAATAATAAGTTTTATAAATTTCCTTGGAAAAAAAAATTAAAAATTACTGCTACATTTTTAAAATGCTAATCAAATAAAATTTTACAAACGGTTCAGCCTGTTGTGACTCTGAACACAGAACACAGACATCACCACTTTATTCATAGTCATTGGGGCTGAAGACATAACCAAGAGATGAACTGTCCCATAGACCATTAATAACAGCTCACACGTGTGCTATCGCTTCATTCAAAAGAAGCAGTTTACAGCCCACGTCTTATTGTTGAAAGCACCCAACGCTAAGTTACCATGTATCCTGTGGAAAGGTAATAACGTGTTAAAAGCGTTCACACCAGGCATACAATATTGATGACATTACCTTAGGTCACATTAATTATTTTACATCAGTATTTAAGCCAAATTTAGCAGTGCAACAATCAGATGAAAAGTATAAAAGAAACTCGTGCACCAGTTCTGTATTTTTCACCCAATCCTGGGTTTAGATCACTATTGTCCATGTTACCATGAAATAATCACTAATGCTATACTGATGTTTGTTGTTTTTATCTCTGGATTTATAACTATCTACCGTAATCCAAGTTCTCCCCATACCTATCCCAGCATCGCCCTTCCTTAATATTTACCTTTCCCAATATAAATATTTTAAAATTCAATAAAAATTATTGAAACACAAATATGTGAAATACTGAACGTGACCTTATGCTAGGTCATCAGTATGAGGCTGCCGTCACACTAGCAGTATTTGGTCAGTATTTTACATCAGTATTTGTAAGCCAAAACCAGGAGTGGAACAAATAGAGGAAAAGTATAATAAAAACATATGCACCACTTCTGGATTTATCACCCACTCCTGGTTTTGGCTTACACTGATGTAAAATACTGAATATGCCCTTAGATTGGTGGAGGTCCAGCACTACCAACCAACATGAACTCCGCTGACAGCCAGATGTAAACACTGAAGCCAAATTGTAGTCGCTGCCGGGTACAGAAAACCGGCTGCATCGTCACTGACTGATCCAATACCGATGACAGATCAATATTATATACCAAGAGACCATAGCAACTAGACTCATAGAACATCCAAACCCACAGACAGCACAGCGGCATGCCACACGCCCGAACCCAGACGGCACAGCGGCACGCCCGACCCACAGACGGCACGCCACACGCTTGAACCCAGACGGCACAGCGGCAGGCCCGACCCAGACGGCACAGTGGCCGCCACGCAATCAGCCCCCACTCCACGCGCCCGACCCACAGACGGCACGCCACACGCCCGAACCCAGACGGCACAGCAGCCGCCACGCAATCAACCCCCACTCCACAGACGGCACGCCACACGCCCGGACCCACAGCAGCCACCATGCACCCGACCCAGACAGCACAGCGGCCACCATGCACCCAACCCATAGACGGCACAGCGGCCGCCACGCAATCAGCCCCCACTCCAGACGGCACGCACCCGGACCCACAGACGGCACAGCAGCCACCATGCACCCGACCCAGACAGCACAGCGGCCACCATGCACCCAACCCACAGACGGCACAGCGGCCGCCACGCAATCAGCCCCCACTCCACAGACGGCACGCGCCCGGACCCACAGACGGCACAGCAGCCACCATGCACCCGACCCAGACAGCACAGCGGCCACCATGCACCCAACCCACAGACGGCACAGCAGCCGCCACGCAATCAGCCCCCACTCCACAGACGGCACGCCACGCGCCCGGACCCACGGACGGCACAGCGGCCACCATGCACCTGACCCAGACAGCACAGCGGCCACCATGCACCCAACCCACAGACGGCACAGCAGCCGCCACGCAATCAGCCCCCACTCCACAGACGGCACGCCACGCGCCCGGACCCACGGACGGCACAGCGGCCACCATGCACCTGACCCAGACAGCACAGCGGCCACCATGCACCCAACCCACAGACGGCACAGCGGCCGCCACGCAATCAGCCCCCACTCCACAGACGGCACGCGCCCGGACCCACAGACGGCACAGCAGCCACCATGCACCCGACCCAGACAGCACAGCGGCCACCATGCACCCAACCCACAGCCGGCACAGCGGCCACCATGCACCCAACCCACAGCCGGCACAGCGGCCACCATGCACCCAACCCACAGACGGCACTGCGGCCACTATGCACCCAACCCACAGCCGGCACAGCGGCCACCATGCACCCAACCCACAGCCGGCACAGCGGCCACCATGCACCCAACCCACAGACGGCACTGCGGCCACTATGCACCCAACCCACAGACGGCACAGCGGCCGCCACGCAATCAGCCCCCACTCCACAAACGGCACGCCACGCGCCCGGACCCACGGACGGCACAGCGGCCACCATGCACCTGACCCAGACAGCACAGCGGCCACCATGCACCCAACCCACAGACGGCACAGCAGCCGCCACGCAATCAGCACCCACTCCAGACAGCACAGCAGCCACCATGCACCCAACCCACAGACGGCACAGCGGCCACCACGCACCTGACCCACAGACGGCACAGGGGCCACCACGCACCCGACCCACAGACGGCACAGCGGCCACCACGCACCCGACCCACAGACGGCACAGCGGCCACCACGCACCCGACCCACAGCCGGCACAGCGGCCACCACGCACCCGACCCACAGACGGCAACTATGCACCCAACCCACAGACGGCACAGCGGCCACCACGCACCCGACTCACAGACGGTACAGCGGCCACCACGCACCCACTCCACAGACGGCACGCCACGCGCCCGGACCCACGGACGGCACAGCGGCCACCACGCACCCGACCCACAGACGGCACAGCGGCCACCACGCACCCGACCCACAGACGGCACAGCGGCCACCACGCACCCGACCCACAGACGGCCACCACGCACCCGACCCACAGACGGCCACCACGCACCCGACCCACAGACGGCACAGCGGCCACCACGCACCCGACCCACAGACGGCCACCACGCACCCGACCCACAGACGGCACAGCGGCCACGACGCACCCGACCCACAGACGGCACAGCGGCCACCACGCACCCGACCCACAGACGGTTACCACGCACCCGACCCACAGACGGTTACCACGCACCCGACCCACAGACGGTTACCACGCACCCGACCCACAGACGGCACAGCGGCCACGACGCACCCGACCCACAGACGGCACAGCGGCCACCACGCACCCGACCCACAGACGGCACAGCGGCCACCATGCAATCAGCCCCCACTCCACAGACGGCACGCCACGCGCCCGACCCACAGACGGCACAGCGGCCACCATGCACCCGACCTACAGATGGCAGTGGCCCCCATGCACCCGATCCACAGACGGCACAGCAGCCGCCACACAATCAGCCCGCACTCCACAGCAGAAACTCAATCATGTGAAAGGGGCCCTAAGTCCTGGAGGCGCAGACATCCTGCAACTATATGGACGACGGTCTCAGGATCAGTCCTAATAATGACTGGATTGGCTCAGGAGTCAGATCCACAGTGCCACAACCAAACCAATCACATCCTTACCTGCAGCCATCCTGCCCCTGCTGTCCATGGTGATGAAACTAGTAACACTGCTGGACACAGACCGGGGCATGTAAACATGCAACTGCTGCACGTGCCCCGACAGCTGCCTGCTGGGAGTTGTAGTACTACTAGCACAGAGATCTACACCTGCATCCCATCAATAGCCTGTCCTGGGGTGATCTCAGACCTCCCCTCCACCAGCAGAGGCGATGACATTCGCCCCAGCCACATCCCCCCGGAGAGGAGGCTCCTGCTGAGCCCACGGCCCACAAACGAACTTTGAGGTGTATTGGTACCACCCGCCCGCCGTACAAAACCAAAACAGTACGCAACCGGTTAAAAACCAACGCCAAAAGCCCGCGTGACAGCACCAGACTCCAGAAACACAAATTGGCGGGCTTCTCCACCACCTCATAAGCCGCGAAACTTCACCCCCGCTAATAAGCCGCCATTACCAACCTGAGCAGCCGAAAGGTTTCCGATGCGGATCGCTCAGTCCATTAATGAGGAGAGAGCCTGAAGCCGCCGTCGGATCGCACCGACCACAACAGCTCTGCCGTCCGTTACGAGCGCTCGGCTCCTCCGCGCGTAACCATCAAAAGCGCATGCGCGAAGTCAGCGCCAAATGTTTGCCCGCGATCTATCGTTCCCTGTATCCTTCCGCCGCCTCACTTACGGGCCAACTTGACAAACAAGTCCTGGAAACGAGTATTCGTATAGCTGCTGCTGACGTTCATCTTGACCACGAGACAGTCTTCATACGGTTGATAGTGATCGAAGGAGACGTGAGGGGATTCTTTCCGGTGTACTATTTGGTCAGGCGTAAGGATACCATGAATATGTATGAAGTTTTAAAAAGTGTTCGAAAAGCAGCGCGAAGCACGGTTATTGGAGGGGCGAGGACACGTGATTGGAGGGAGTGGCCAATCTGATTCGGAGTGGGCGTGTCCGAAGGAGGGGTGAAAAAGGCGCGCAGTTTCCTCAAACAAAGACGACGAGGCTTCATTATGGCGGCAAAACCGTCATGAGAGAAATAACAAAATAGAAACGTGTCAGAGCCGCAAATTGTGTGGCCAGAATGTGTTCTTACACAGACATAAACACAAATGAACCCTAAATAAAGGAGCTGCAGTAACCTTTCCAGTCAGAATGCTGGTTATAGCGCTCTGCTTTACATATATTGGTTATAGCACCGTCTATGATTAATACTAACGTACGTGTAGGAGTGTGTGAGAGGAGCTGCTGGTACTTGCAGTGAATAGCTGCAGGAAAACAATATCATCTATACACTCTAATATACCATGGAGCTGCCTGCCTGCATAATAAACCACATCGAATAGTGAGGCTACGGTGTAATGACCCCGCCAATAATTTCCATACAATTTAGTTTTTTTTTTAAGGCTAAATAAAGGTACCTTCACACTAACCGTCACACAGTGGCATTTTGATCGCTACGACGGCACAATTTGTGACGTTCCAGCGATATATCCGTGACGTTCCAGCGATCTCGCTGTGTCTGACACGCTCCTGCGATCAGGGACCCCGCTGAGAATCGTACGACGTAGCAGATCGTTTGAAACTTTCTTTCGTCGTCTAGTGTCCCGCTGTGGCGGCATGATCGCATGGTGTAACAAAGGTGTGCACGATATTGTATACGATGTGCACATAGTAACCAACGGCTTCTACATCGCACATACGTCATGAAATTATCGCTCCAGCGTCGTACATTGCAAAGTGTGACAGCAGTCTACGACGCTGGAGCGATATTGTTACGATGCTGGAGCGTCACGGATCGTGCCGTCGTAGCGATCAAAATGCCACTGTGTGACGGTATCCGGATCGTTGTCGGAATCGCTGCAGCGTCGCTTAGTGTGACGGTACCTTTACACTAAACGGCCCTATCCAGACTTAATAAATTTTGGAAATGGACGCATAGAAGGTTGTAATCTGATAAAAATAAAATTGGATCGTGCGACCGTCACATTCTGTTTTGCAGCAGAAAATTGTCAAAAGAATCAATGGTGACTGAAAAAATAAAAAAAGATGTTTTTGAACCATTTAACAGATCGAGTTCACAAAGATTTTTGCGTTGGGACAGTAGGAAAACGTACTTGGAAAATGTATGTTGTAATAAAGATGCAAAAGTGACCGTAAAACGGACATGTGTGTGCAGGAAAAACATTCAAAGCCGACGTAAAGAGAAAAATAAAATGAAGTGGGCACAGCAAAATATAAAAATAGAATAAAGCGTGTACTGAACCTCGCAAAAGGGCTCATTCACACATACGAGGAAAACGTACTGATTATTCTCATCAGTGTGGTACGAGCGCCTTCCTATTTTCTTGTACGTGCAGAGATTAAAACAAAACTCCATTCTGAAAATCAGAATGCAATTGAATGACATCCGAGTAGGGTCTGATTTTTTTAGTTTGCCAACTTTTATCCGACCATTGGTTCAAAATTAGCCACGTCTCAGAGATTTACCGCAGACTGATCGGTCCACAAAAAATAATGAATGGTCCCACAGACTATCACAGGTACAAGTACTATCCGAGAAAACCCCAGATAGCACTGGTGTGTGAAAATCGGAATGAAGCCTTAAAAAGAAAGGGAAACTTGCATAGGATAGGTAGTGCCCCTCCATTCTTGAAAAAAAAATGTAAAATTATTATGATTACTTAACAATTCAATTAAAAATAGTTAAAAATTAAAACAAACAAATCCAATAACCCTAATATCAGGCAAATACAACTAGAATTGTTAGGTCACGCGGCTTGGACCATGTGTAATTTAGATGCATTGATAATTCAATAAATACATCACATATGCATAAAAATATTGACACCACGCAAAGAAATGCTAAGCCCATAGACATGTGCTGGTTATACAGTCATGGCCAAAAGTATTGAAACCCCTGCAATTCTGTCAGATAATACTCAGTTTCTTCCTGAAAATGATTGCAAACACAAATTAGACAGACTGCGTGTCTGTGTGTGCAGGGGGGGGGTCTGTACGTGACCGTGGGGGTCTGTGCGGGCCTGCCGAGTGTCTGTGCGGGCCTGCCGGGTGTCTGTGCGGGCCTGCCGGGTGTCTGTGCGGGCCTGCCAAGGCTCTGTGCGGGCCTGCCGGGGCTCTGTGCGAGATGCCGGGGGTCTGTGCGTGACTGCCGGGAGCTCTGTGCGGGCTGCCGGGGTCTGTGCGTGCCTGCAGGGGGCTCTGTGCGGGCTGCCGGGGCTCTGTGCTGGCTGCCAGGGGTCTGTGCGTGATTGCCGGGGGTCTGTGTGGGCTGCCGGGGGCTCTGTGCGAGCTTCCGGGGGTCTACGCGGGTTGCTGGGGGTCTGTGCGTGACTGCCGGGGGCTCTGTGCGGGTTCCCGGGGGCCGGGAGTCTGTGCGTGCCTGCCAGGGGCTCTGTGCGGGCTGCCGGGGCTGTGTGTGGGATGCCGGGGGTCTGTGCGTGCCTGCCGGGGCTCTGTGCGAGCTGCCAGGGGTCTGTGCGTGACTGCTGGGGGATCTGTGGGCTGCCGGGGGTCTGTTCCTGCCGGGGGCTCTGTGCGGGCTACCGGGGGTCTGTGTGTGCCTGCCAGGGGCTCTGTGTGAGCTGCCGAGGGCTCTGAGTGGGCTGCTGGGGCTCTGTGCGGGCTGCCGGGGGCCCCCGGCAGCCCGCACAGAGCCCCGGCAGCCCGCACAGAGCCCCTGGCAGTCACGCACAGACCCCCGGTAGCCCGCACAGAGCCCCGGCAGACCGCACAGAGTCCCGGCAGGCCCGTACAGACCCCGCCCGCACACACAGACACGCACAGTGTCCACACCGCCCACACTCTTCCCCCCTCCGGAACAGGATGTAGAAGGACAGAAAGGGCTTATTTACATTCCGATATTTGTGTCCCATTGACTTGCATTGGTGTGAATAGGTGCATACCAGGAGCAGGTACCTCCATATACAATATACAAAAAAAGGTTGCACTCTATCGTGCCAAAGCATGTCGAATATGAAATACATGAAATATGAATAGCAAAATGGCTTTTTGAACATTAGGAAAAATATTTGGCCGATCCAATCCGATACCGATACTTCTGGATATCGGAAGGTATCGCTCAACACTACTCATGACATTGCCAAATTTTACAATTCTGACCAATGTCACTTTATGAGGTAATAAATCTGGAACTCTTCAATGGATCCCACTTGTTCTGACATGGTTTTTTCATAACATATTGCACTTCATAATAGTGGTAAAAAAAATTACAATATGCCTTGCGCTTATTTGTTGTCGATCGCTGCAGCGTCGCTGTTTGGTCGCTGGAGAGCTGTCACACAGACAGCTCTCCAGCGACCAACGATGCCGAAGTCCCCGGGTAACCAGGGTAAACATCGGGTTACTAAGCGCAGGGCCGCGCTTAGTAACCCGATGTTTACCATGGTTACCAGCGTAAACGTTAAAAAAACAAACACTACATACTTACCTTCAGCTGTCTGTCACCGGCGCTGTGCTTTCCTCTGCACTGTCAGCGCCGGTCAGCCGGAAAGCAGAGCGGTGACGTCACCGCTGTGCTTTCCGGCTGGCCGGCGCTGACACAGGATGCAGGTGGAGTGCAGAGAAGCAGAGCGCCGGGGACAGACAGCTGAAGGTAAGTATGTAGTGTTTGTTTTTTTAACGTTTACGCTGGTAACCAGGGTAAACATCGGGTTACTAAGCGCGGCCCTGCGCTTAGTAACCCGATGTTTACCCTGGTTACCAGTCAAGACATCGCTGGATCGGCGTCACACACGCCGATCCAGCGATGTCAGCGGGAGATCCAGCGACGAAATAAAGTGCTGGACTTTCCTCAGCAACCAACGATCTCCCAGCAGGGGCCTGATCGTTGGTCGCTGTCACACATAACGATTTCCTTAACGATATCGTTGCTACGTCACAAAAAGCAACAATATCGTTAACGATATCATTATATGTGACGGTACCTTAAGCCAAAACCAGGAGTGGAACAATTAGAGGAAAAGTATAATAGAACCATATGCACCATTTCTGTATTTATCACCCACTCCTGGTTTTGGCTTACAAATACTGATGTAAAATACTGACCAAATACTGGTTTGCAGGTGCCATGACCCACTGGGAGAGCCCCTGAGGTGACAGAATAGTAGAAATCTTCATAAGTAGTGATGAGCGAGTGTACTCGTTGCTCGGGTTTTCCCGAGCACGCTCGGGTGACCTCTGAGTATTTATGACTGCTCGGAGATTTAGTTTTCATCCTGGCAGCTAAATGATTTACAGCTACTAGCCAGGCTGAGTACATGTGGGGGTTGCCTGGTTGCTAATCCCCACATGTAATCAAGCTGGCTAATAGCTGTAAATCATTTAGCTGCCAGGATGAAAACTAAGGCCGGCGTCACACTAGCATATTGCATCCGATGCGAGATCATCGGATGCGATATGCTAATGACCCTCGGCTCCTGCTCGCAGCAGAGCAGGAGCCGAGTGTCATACGTCTGTGCTCCGATTCTCTCGCACAGGGAGGATCAGCACACAGCTGCGGAGGAGGCGGAGAAATGACTTTCTCCATCTCCTCCATTGCCGGGGTCCGCTTATAACGCACATCACTCGGATGATATCCGAGTGGTGTGCGCTGTCTCACTCGCACCCATAGGCTTATATGGGTGCGAGTGAGCCGCGAGTTTTCCTCGGTCCGAGAAAAACGGCCGACAAAAAGTCGGCTGCTGGGAGCGTACCCATAACTTAATATTGGTCCAAGTGCAATGCGATTTTTTATCGCATTGGACTCAGCCGTTTTAAACGCCAGTGTGACGCCGGCCTTAATCTCCGAGCAGTCATAAATACTCAGAGGTCACCCGAGCGTGCTCGGGAAAACCCGAGCAACGAGTACACTCGCTCATCACTATTCATAAGTGATCCCATTTTATGAAATACATCTCTTGAATTAGTCTAGAGTTGTAGTGATCATATTGACACCACTGGTGTGTCACAGAAGTTTATACTATTGGACCGTAAATAAAAAATAATTACAGTAGTAGTTAGTGTACTAATGTAGGACAGTAAGGTGGTCCAGTGGTTAGCTCTGCAGCCTTGCAGCGCTGGGGTCCTGGGTTCAAATCCCACCATGGACAACATCTGCAACAAGTTAGTTTCTTTCTGTGTTCGCATGGGTTTCTTCTGGGTACTCTAGTTTCTTGCCACACTCCAAAGACAAACTGATAAGGAATGTGGATTGTGAGTGGTATTAATGGCACTTAAGTGAGTACAATAAATAAATTAGATTTTTACCAGAAAAAAATAGTTTTGGCTCGAGATTTCACATTTCCATACAGGGAAATGGGTAAAAATGGTACCAAAATTTGTCCCACAATTTCTGGAGAATGTAGAAATATCCCACATGTGGCTGTACAGTACTGCTTAGCCATACGGAGAGTACACTGTAGTGACCAGTACGTTGTGGTGTCCAGCTCATGCTTCTGGAAACATGCACCTGTAAATTAGGCTGGCTAAGATCACTACAAATATGCCAAACGTGGACGCTAAATGTGAATTAGTCACACTGGGGCTCAGAAGGGAGAGAGGCATTTGGATTTCGGAGTTCAGAATTCGTTTGATTTCTTTTGGGGTGTAAGAGCCACAGCGCTTTTCCAGAGCCTTGAAATGCTACCAGTAACGTGAAAGCCACCTATATTTCCAATGACAGGTGACAGACCTGAGTGGGGACTTGCTATATTTGTAGATTGAGTTGAAGCTTTTATTGGGAACATTTTACATAATGTTTGGGATCAAATTTATCCTGCGCTCTACGCAGAGAACTTATTTTGGAGTTTCCATCTAAATTGCCCAGTGACCTGATTCGGATGAAACCCCCAAGGAATCCACTTACTGTAATGAGGCAGCAGAGTTACTCTGGACTCCATCTGGCCTCTGTTCAGCGGTTTCCTTCATTTCAGAAGTGCAGAAAACTATGGCGGACTGCGTTTTTATGCACGCCTAAAGACTTACAGCGCCGCATCATAGGCGGCCAGTGTCCACGGTGCCTCCATCTGGCTCGTTATAGGGAATCTTCCGTCGGGGGTTCTGTCTGAGTCACATATTTCAGAGAACTACATGGAAACCCCGGTGTAAGTGCTCAGCACAGAGCCCAGGAGGAATGTGAGCCAAGCCTTAGGCCGGGGACACACACAACGTATAAAAAAACGGTCCGTTTTTGACGGACGAGAATCGCACAAATGTTACCAAAACAGTGATCCGTGTGCAGTGCGAGGATGCGATTTTCTCGCATTAAATGATCCGTGTGACATCCGTATGGCATCCGTATGGTGAGATTTTCTCACACACTTGCAAAATGAGCAAATAATGGCTGAGCCTTTCCTGTCACCTGCTCAATGCCTGAGAATTTCTCGCAAGTCACACTGATGGTCCGTGTGCTGTGCTATTTTTTCTCACCCCCATAGACTTTCATTGGCGATTCTCGGCTGAGATACGCTGACAATCGCAGCATGCTGCGATTTCACTCAGATCCTGAATACGGACGAGAAAATATCGGATGATGGGAGCTGCCCCATAGATTAACATTGGGACGAGTGCTATGCGATTTTTTATCGCATTGCACTCGTCCGTATTACGGTCTAGTGTAACCCCGGCCTTGCTGAGATTCTCGGACGAGACTCGCCAATGCAAGTCAATGGGTGCGAGAAAAAAAACGCACAGCACTCGCACCATGCGAGTGCTGTCCGATTTTTACGCACCCGTGTCCTTAGAAAAGCCGGCAATTCAGCGCAGAGTACAGTAAAATCACACTGACAGGTTAGATGAGAGTAGATATATACACATAGAATAGGTATATATACATATATATATGTCAGGGAGACACCTATATATATATATTTATATTTAATGCAGCGCGAGATAGCTTAAAAGCTGGTAATTCAATTACCGGCTTTTGCTTTCTCCTTCACAAACCCGACATGATATGAGACATGGTTTACATACAGTAAACCATCTCATATCACCATTTTTTTGCATATTCCACACTACTAATGTTAGTAGTGTGTATATGCAAAATTTGGGCATTCTAGCTATTATATTTAAGGGTTAAATGGCGGAAAAAATTGGCGTGGGCTCCCGCACAATTTTCTCCGCCAGAGTAGTAAAGCCAGTGACTGAGGGCAGATATTAATAGCCTGGAGAGGGTCCATGGTTATTGGCCCCCCCCTGGCTAAAAACACCTGCCCTCAGCCACCCCAGAAAAGGCACATCTGGAAGATGCGCCTATTCTGGCACTTGGCCACTCTCTTCCCATTCCCGTGTAGCGGTGGGATATTGGGTAATGAAGGGTTAATGCCACCTTGCTATTGTAAGGTGACATTAAGCCTAATTAATAATGGAGAGGCGTCAATTATGACACCTATCCATTATTAATCCAATTGAAAGAAAGGGTTAAAAAAATACACACACACATTATTAAAAATTATTTTAATGAAATAAAAACAAAGGTTGTTGTAATTTTTTATTTAACGCCCAATCCACTCAGTGAAGACCCTCGTTCTGTGACAAAAAAAAAATAATAAACCAACAATATACTTACCTTCCACAGATCTGTAAAGTCCAACGATGTAAATCCTTCTGAAGGGGTTAAAACATTTTGCAGCCAGGAGCTTTGCTAATGCAATGCTACTCCTCGCTGCAAAACCCCGGGGAATGAGTCTAAATATAGATCAATGAGCTATATTTAGCTTCATTTGCGGTGAGGCGCCCTCTGCTGGCTGTTCATAGATCGTGGGAACTTTCCTAGAAAGCTCCCAGGCTTTCAAGGAAATTTCCCACGATCTATGAACAGCCAGCAGAGGGCGCCTCACCGCAAATGAAGCTAAATATAGCTCATTGATCTATATTTAGACTCATTCCCCGGGGTTTTGCAGCGAGGAGTAGCATTGCATTAGCAAACCTCCTGGCTGCAAAATGTTTTAACCCCTTCAGAAGGATTTACATCGTTGGACTTTACAGATCTGTGGAAGGTAAGTATATTGTTGGTTTATTATTTTTTTTTTGTCACAGAACGAGGGTCTTCACTGAGTGGATTGGGCGTTAAATAAAAAATTACAACAACCTTTGTTTTTATTTCATTAAAATAATTTTTAATAATGTGTGTGTGTATTTTTTTAACCCTTTCTTTCAATTGGATTAATAATGGATAGGTGTCATAATTGACGCCTCTCCATTATTAATTAGGCTTAATGTCACCTTACAATTGCAAGGTGGCATTAACCCTTCATTACCCCATATCCCACCGCTACACGGGAATGGGAAGAGAGTGGCCAAGTGCCAGAATAGGCGCATCTTCCAGATGTGCCTTTTCTGGGGTGGCTGGGGGCAGGTGTTTTTAGCCAGGGGGGGGCCAATAACCATGGACCCTCTCCAGGCTATTAATATCTGCCCTCAGTCACTGGCTTTACTACTCTGGCGGAGAAAATTGTGCGGGAGCCCACGCCAATTTTTTCCGCCATTTAACCCTTAAATATAATAGCTAGAATGCCCAAATTTTGCATATACACACTACTAACATTAGTAGTGTGGAATATGCAAAAAAAATGGTGATATGAGATGGTTTACTGTATGTAAACCAGGTCTCATATCATGTCGGGTTTGTGAAGGAGAAAGCAAAAGCCGGTAATTGAATTACCAGCTTTAAAGCTATCTCGCGCTGCATTAAATATAAATATATATATATAGGTGTCTCCCTGACATATATATATGTATATATACCTATTCTATGTGTATATATCTACTCTAATCTAACCTGTCACTGTGATTTTACTGTACTCTGCGCTGAATTACCGGCTTTTCAAAGGAGACCCGTGCGTAAAAATCGGACAGCAATACGGATGTCATACGGATGTTGCGATAAAAAAATCGCATGACACTCGCATGGCACTCGCAGACGTTACATCAGTTTTTTCGGTCCGTAAATCGGACCGTTTTTTTCTCACACAAGTGGAGATGAGCCCTTACTGAGATCTTTGGGAGGCAGAATGAAAAAAATCAACAGCAGGTGAAGAATTGGTTTTATTTATTTTTTACGCTGTTCTTCGTGCGGTATAAGAGATTACTTCATTCTTCTGTTCGATACGATTACAGCGATACCAGATTTATATTGTTTTTTTTTTTTTTGTTTGACAGCCGTCACACACTAAAAAACACTTTTTTATTGCGCCTCACCATATTTGGAGAGCTATAATTTTTTCATATTTCGTCCGACGGAGTAATGTGATAGCTTGTTTTATGCAGGATGAGTTGACGTTTTTATTGTTACCATTTTTGGTCACATATCATTTTTTGATGGCTTTATATTCAGATTTTTGGGAGTCAGAATTAACAAAAAACAGCAATTCAGGAATTGTTTATTGTTTTTTTATGCCAACGAGTGTGGTAAAATTGATAAGGCAGGTTTATTCTCCGGGTCAGTACGATTACAGCGATGCCACATTTATATATATTTTTTTAATATTTTGGTTCTTTTACACAGTAAAAATTATTTGATAGATAAAATAATTATTTTTGCATCTCTTTATTCTGAAAGCTATAACTTTTTTATTTTTCCCCTGAAGGAGCTATATGGCAGCTTGTTTTTTTGGTACAAGATGTCGTTTTCTAAGATACCATTTATATTTACATCCGTCTATTTGATCGCATTTTATACCATTATTTGTTCTGCGATATGCTGTAATGAAAAAGCATGTTTTCCCCCCCTTTTTTATTTATTTTTTTACAGTGTCAGTGAAGTGGTTATGGACGAGATGATACCAAACGTTTCCTTTTTTTTTTACATAAAGATAGAGCTGTATTTTTTTATATATATATTTTTAGAATTTTTTAAATTTGTTTTTTAACTTTTTTACTTTGTCTCACTATGGAACTTGATGATGAGATGAGACCAAAATAGAACTTTTTGGCAAGGCACATCAGCTCTATGCTCACAGACGTACAAATGAAGCATATCAATAAAAGAACCCTGTCCCTATTGTGAAACAAGGAGGAGGCTCTGTTATGGTCTGGAGGCTGCTTTGCTTCATCTGGCACAGGGTGTCTAGAATCTGTGCAGGGTACAATGAAATCTCAAGACTATCAAGTGATTTTAGAGAGAAATGTGCTGCCCAGTGTCAGAAAGCTTGGCCTCAGTCGCAGGTCATGGGTCTTGCAACAGGATAATGACCCAAAACACACAGCTAAAAACACCCAAGAATGGCTAAGAGTAAAATATTGGATTATTCTGAAGTGGCCTTCTATGAGCCCTGACCTAAATCCCATTGAGCATCTTTGGAAAGAGCTGAAACATGCCGTTTGGAAAAGGCAACCTTCAAACATGAGACAATGGAGCAGTTTGCTCTTGAGGAGTGGGCAAAAATACCTGTTGAGAGGTGCAGAAGTCTCATTGACAGTTAGGGTATGTGCACACGTTGCGTATTTTGCTGCAGATCTGCAGCGGATTGGCCGCTGCGGATTCGCAGCAGTTTACCATGACTTTACAGTACCATGAAAACCAATGGAAAACAAAATCCGCAGTGCACATACGGCGGAAAAAAATGCGCGGAAACGTAGCATTGTTTATTCCGCAGCATGTCAATTCTTTGTGCGGATTCCGGAGCGTTTTACACCTGTTCCATAATAGGAATCCGCAGGTGTAAAACCGCAGGTGGAATCCGCACAAAGTCCGCAAAAAATGGCGGTAAATCCGGGGTAATTCTGCAGGAAATCCGCAGTGCAGTTTACCATAATCAGTGCGGAAAAATCCACACCACTTTCCGCAACGTGTGCACGTTGCCTTACAGGAATCGTTTGATTGCAGTGAGTGCCTCAAAAGGTTGTGAAACAAAATATTAAGTTAAGGGTACCATCATTTCTGTCCAGGCCTATTTCATGAGTTTTATTTTCTTTAAATTCTGTGGACGCATGGTTGAAAAGCAATGTCTGATTTTCCTTTGTTCATTTTCATAGATTTTGTATTCATTATTACCTTTGTCAGATTCAAGTTATTTGTGTGACCATTGTGGGTTTTTCTGTCATTAAACGAGGGGTACCAACAATTTTGACCCTGTGTGTATATATAGTATGATGACCCCAATTCCCCCATATACACAGTATGATGGCCCCAGTTCTTCTCATATATATATATATATATATATATATATATTATGATGTCCACAGTTCTCCCTATATACATATATATACAGTACAGACCAATAGTTTGGACTCACCTTCTCATGTAAAGATTTTTCTGTATTTTCATGACTATGAAAATTGTAAATTCACACTGAAGGCATCAAAACTGTGAATTAACACATGTGGAATTATATACTTAACAAAAAAGTGTGAAACAACTGAAAATATGTCTTATATTCTAGGTTCTTCAAAGTAGCCACCTTTTGCTTTGATGACTGCTTTGCACAGTCTTGGCATTCTCTTGATGAGCTTCAAGAGGTAGTCACTGGGAATGGTCTTCACTCCACAGGTGTGCCCTGTCAGGTTTAATAAGTGGGATTTCTTGTCTTATAAATGGGGTTGGGACCATCAGTTGTGTTGTGCAGAAGTCTGGTGGATCCACAGCTGATAGTCCTACTGAATAGACTGTTAGAATTTGTGTTATGGTCAGAAAAAAAAGCAGCTAAGTAAAGAAAAATGAGTGGCCATCATTACTTTAAGAAATGAAGTTCAGTCAGTCTGAAAAATTGGGCAAACTTTTAAAGTGTCCCCAAGTGCAGTTGCAAAAACCATCAAGCGCTACAAAGAAACTGGCTCACATGAGGACCGCCCCAGGAAAGGAAGACCAAGAGTCACCTCTGCTTCTGAGGATAAGTTTATCCGAGTCACCAGCCTCAGAAATCGCAGGTTAACAGCAGCTCAGATTAGAGACCAGGTCAATGCCACACAGAGTTCTAGAAGCAGACACATCTCTACAACAACTGTTAAGAGGAGACTTTGTGCAGCAGGCCTTCATGGTAAAATAGCTGCTAGGAAACCACTGCTAAGGACAGGAAACAAGCAGAAGAGACTTGTCTGGGCTAAAGAACACAAGGAATGGACATTAGACCAGTGGAAATCTGTGCTTTGGTCTGATGAGTCCAAACTTGAGATCTTTGGTTCCAACCACCGTGAATTGTGCGACGCAGAAAAGATGAATGGATGGACTCTACATGCCTGGTTCCCACCGTGAAGCATGGAGGAGGAGGTGTGATGGTGTGGGGGTGCTTTGCTGGTGACACTGTTGGGGATTTATTCAAAATTGAAGGCATACTGAACCAGCATAGCTACCACAGCATCTTGCAGCGGCATGCTATTCCATCCGGTTTGCATTTAGTTGGACCATCATTTATTTTTCAACAGGACAATGACCCCAAACACACCTCCAGGCGGTGTAAGGGCTATTTGACCAAGAAGGAGAGTGATGGGGTGCTACGCCAGATGACCTGGCCTCCACAGTCACCGGACTTGAACCCAATCGAGATGGTTTGGGGTGAGCTGGACCGCAGTGTGAAGGCAAAAGGGCCAACGAGTGCTAAGCATCTCTGGGAACTTCATGATTGCTGGAAGACCATTTCTGGTGTCTACATCTTGAAGCTCATCAAGAGAATGCCAAGAGTGTGCAAAGCCGTCATCAAAGCAAAAGGTGGCTACTTTGAAGAACCTAGAATATAAGATTGGGTGATAGTCAGCTCAGTTATTGGCTAACAAGGTTTACTAGGAACCATCGTTCACGGAATTATATTCAGCTTTTGATAATAAACAGGTCAGGATTTTAATCCTGTGCTTTTGTGCCCACCTTAAGTAGGCAGAGACCAGACAGAGCACAAAGTGATTCTGTCTGCCTTATTAAAGTCAATGGCTCTGTTCGGGGTTGCATTTGATTCCCTATTTATAGTGCTCCAGACAAAAGCCGAGCAGAGTAACAAATGCCAAAAAATACGCAATATGAACATACTGTAGCCTTGCAACAAACGTTTTGTGTTCAGTGAAGTTTCCTGTCATTTGATAGAATTTGCAATGGAAAGTTATAATAATGCACAGTCACCAATAATAACAT
Source organism: Ranitomeya imitator (assembly GCF_032444005.1). NCBI lineage: Eukaryota > Metazoa > Chordata > Amphibia > Anura > Dendrobatidae > Ranitomeya > Ranitomeya imitator. The sequence goes on from NC_091283.1 coordinate 819,958,238, forward strand.
ACCTAATATGAAAATTCTAATTGCCATTGCAATTCTGCACTAAAGATTAGTGTATATACAGGTTCAGTGGGAAGTGGCAACAGCAAGGGACCAATGCACGCCTACATTGGCAAATACAATATATTACTTTTGTTTTTCTTCCGTGGGGGATTGGTCCAAAATGTGAAAAGCTGCAGATTGTGCAACTATCAGTCTATACCAGAGATCCCCAACGTTTCTGACCTTGAGAGCCACATTCAGCTCTGAGAGAGGGTCGAAAGCCACATCCAGCTCCCGCCCCCCTCACAATAAGGCCGGGATCACACATGCGAGAAATACGTCCGAGTCTCGCATGGTAATACCCGGCATTGCCGCCGTCACTCAGGAGTGGAGCGTGAGGCTGCATAGCAATACATGCAGCCTCACGCTCCGTTCCAGAGAGACGGCGGCAATGCCAAGTATTACCATGCGAGACTCAGACGTATTTCTCGCATGTGTGATCCCGGCCTAATGGTAACCAAAGCTTTTCCCCAAAAATCAATCATCCCAAAGCAGTATACAAAGATCCATGGGTTCCTACAATACCCCCATTCAGTATTCTCCTATAAAGCATTCCCAAGACAGTGTCACATCCAGCTTCAAACACCTCCTCTGACAGGTGGTGTCATCGTGTCTCCAGCATACCATACTAAAATCATCTCAAAACCCCTAAGGCTATGTGCACACATTGCGGATTAGGCTTAGGAATTTCTGGTGCGGATTCTGCCTCCCCTGGCAGAAAACGCACCTGTGGATTTGTCGCGTTTTTTTGTGCGGTTCTGCAGCATTTTTTGTGTGTTTTTGCTGCGGTTTTCTTGCGGATTTGCTGCGTTTTTTACCCCTGCGGTTTTCTATAATGGAATGGGTACAAAAACACTGCAGATTCACAAAAAAAGAAGTGACATGCTACTTCTTTTAAACCGCTGCATTTCCGCAGTGGATTTTCCGCAAAGTGTGCACAGCATTTTTTTTTCTCATTGATTTACATTGTACTGTAAATCAATTGCGGATCTGCAGCGTTTCTGCACCTCAAAAAACCCTGCGAATCCGCAGAGAATCCGCAACGTGTGCACATACCCTTAGGCTATGTGCACACGTTGCGGTTTTTACCGCGGAACCGCGGCGATTTTGATGCTGCGGGTCCGCAGCAGTTTCCATTGCGTTTACAGTAACATGTAAACCAATGGGAAACTGCAAACCGCTGTGCACATGCTGCGGGAAAAAACGCGCAGAAACGCAGCGGTTTACAACCCGCAGCATGTCACTTCTTTGTGCAGAATCGCAGCGATTCTGCACACATAGGAATGCATTGATCCGCTTACTTCCCGCATGGGGCTGTGCCCACCATGCAGGAAGTAAGCGGATAATGTGCGTTTGGTACCCGGGGTGGAGGTGAGGAGACTCTCCTCCAGGCCCCGGGAACCATATTTGTGGGTAAAAAAAATAATTAAAATAAAAAATAATGATATACTCACCTCTCAGCGCTGCACGCAGCCGTCCGGTCGCAGGGTTGCTGTGCGAGCAGGGCCTGCGGTGACGTCGCGGTCACATGACCGTGAAGTCACGAAGGTCCTTCTCGCACAGCATCTTTGGAACTGGACCGCCGCGTGCAGCGCTGAGGAGATCGGGACGTCAGAGGGTGAGTATAACCATTTTTTTTTTATTTTTAACATTACTATTGATGCTGCATATTGCTGCATATGCAGCATCAATATTAGGAGTAAATCCCGCAGCGGAAACCGCAGGACAAAACATGATCTGCAGGGATAACCGCAGCGGTTTTGCCCTGCAGATTTATCAAATACGCTGCGGGAGAACCCGCAGGGACCCGACGCTACGTGAGAACATGGCCTTAGACCAATATATGTGCATCCAGATCTGCTCTTTTGTGCAAGGGTACTCACAAAATTCACCATTTTCAGATGTGCTCTTCATAACTGTTTGCTACAACTGGAGCTAAGGCACCAAGCTGACAGACAGCCGCGAGCCACAATTCATGAGACCACGAGCCACAATTCATTAGACCGCGTACCACAACAGGGTACCACACGGAGCGTGCACGAGACAGCGCTAGAGATAAGCGCTGTCCCCTGCATCTGGTGCTGAAGCCGCCATTCATATCTTCTCTCCAGTACCATTCGCTGGAAAGAAGATATGAAAAATGCTTTTTATTTTTTGTACTCGTGTTTAAAATAAAGATCCCTGTCGCCAAAGGACTCTCCTTCAGGCCCTGGGATCCATATTCATGTAAAAAAAAGAATAAAAATAAAAAATAGGGATATACTCACCCCTCCGACGGTCCCGAGTTCTCCCAGCTCTCAGCGGTGCACGCGGTGGCTTCCGTTCCCAAGGATGAATTGCGCGAAGGACCTGAGATGACGTCACAGTCAGAGCCGGGGGCCAACGGAAGGTAAGTATATCCATATTTTTATTCTTTTTTTTTTTACATGAATATGGATCCCAAGGCCTGAAGGAGAGTCTGCTCCCTGCACACGCCGTACCCGGCGTATAAGACGACCCCCGACTTTTGAGAAGATTTTCAGGGGTTAAAAAGTCGTCTTATACACTGGAAAATACAGGTAATAGATGACAAGCACCATCTTTTTTGCTATCATATGCTGGGGCAGTAGTGTGCGAGTAGCTGACGCTAATAAGCTCAGCAAACTTATCAAGAAGGCAAGAACGGCTGTTGGCCTCCATCCTGACTCTTTTGAGGAGGTATTGGAGGATAGGATTCAGAAGAAATGTAGGGCTATAATGAACAATAATACACACCCTCTATGCAAGCTGTTCTTGAAGCAGAAGAGCACATTCAGCAGTCGTCTAATCCTACTTAGGTGCAAGAAGGAGAAATTCAGGAAATCGTTTGTGCCCACTGCTATGGGGATATATAACAATTTCCTAAGGGTGAAAGACGACAATGACCTATGGTTGGTGCACTAATGGCAATGATCAGAGATTTAAGTACCCATAGTCACCCAAATTTGTTTGTTACGTAATGTGGTTAGTCATGTGCAAGATATGTGTCTAGTAATTACTTTATGTAATGCTATTTGTAATGTTTGAAATGATGTTTTTAACGCTGCGGTAATATCATAATTTCCATCTGGGTTCAATAAAGTGTATCGTATATGAGTCTCACATCCCGCCTATATTACTGGGAGAGACACTCCTTTGGGAGTAAAATCTGATACTTGGATCATGCTACAAATTGCATAATGTGAAAATTAATGATTAAGTAATAACAAATATAAAAATCATTTTTTCAATATCAAAAGCTTACATAGCCTTTAAAAGGTAGGAACACGTTTTCAACCATTTGGTTTCCAATGTATCCAAAATTAATGATGGCACTGTTCAAATATTGTTTCCTGTTTACCGTACATCTCTTACACAAAACTACATGTCCCGATGGTTACAGTCCAGACTACAAAAAGATCCTATAGTCTGATACTGCAGTCACGTTTCATTTCACTTGTGCCCTAGTTTTTGCTATTCTATCAAATGTTAGTTATTAAGAATGAGGGCACAGATTGAAGAGTGTAAGGAAGAAGGATAAGACTAAGGGCTCGTACTCACCTGCGAGAAACCCGGATGAGTCTCGCACGTCGATACCCGGCGCTGCTGCCGGCACTCAGGAGCGGAGCGTGCGGTTGCATGTATTCCTATGCGGCCGCACGCTCCGATCTGAGTGCTGGGTATTAACATGCGAGACTCATCCGAGCCCTAAAAGGTTTGTCTGTAGTCTGCAAACATTTATTGCCGTAGGTCTGCGTCTGCATAAGAATTGAAAACACAAAACAATTGAGATTTGCAAAGTTGCACAGAAGATAAAAGTCAGTAACTTGTCTTTATTCAGGGATGACCACCATGAAAGGAGCAGCAGCAATGTAAACCCAAGGGTGCTGCTTGGTAAACTTTTTTGCATTTGCATTTTTCATTGTTTCCTCTTTTTTTTACCAGGTAAGGTTTTTAGGTTTTCTATTTTCCATCCAACCTTATTTTTTGCCTTTTATAAAAACATTTCTTAAGTCCTTGCTTCACACATTTCCAAACTTAACAGATATGAAAACTATTGTTCGGATAGTTGTCTTTTTATCCTGCATGACGTATTATTTTCAGTGTTATACAGTGGAATGTGTTGAAAAATATTTTGATTGAAAATACAAAGGTTTAATAAATCACATTTGTGACATGTCGTTAAATCCTCGCCACACCATTTTGTTTTCCTCTAAGTCTAATCAATATCTTTACTTGTTACTAATTAATGTCTTTATTATCTAGAATGATTTGCTCATCAGTCTTGAGTGTTCCTTTCCAGCCAAAAATAGTGCTAGGAATTACTTATTATAAAACCATGTAATGAATTTAGTAAATGATCAAACTAACAGAAAGAAAAATCACAATATAATCTCTATGTGGCATTTACCTTAAAGGGGTTGTCCAGACCAAACTAAAATGTTACCATAGGCTTGGTAAGTTAAATAGCAACAAATAAAATTATACTCAGCTGCCAGTACTTCCTGGGATACAGCAGAGGCCACTTTGTGGTTTGCAAGTAGTCAACACAGTTCATAACCGCTGGAACATCACTGATGATGCGCAGTGTTATTTCCAATTACAGGTCTCGGCCAACAATGACGACTTCCTGACGGCATAAACACAGACAACGGAGCGGCCTGTTCTGGATACCAAAAAGTGTCTGGAGGTGAACATACCAAGCCACTGGGAATAATTTAATTTTGCCCTGACAACCCATTTAAAGAGTTTGTGCCAAGTTTACCAATTGTCAAGGGTCCGACAGCTGGAACCCCCAACGATTCTGGAAAAATGGATTTTGCAGAGCCCTGTCTGAACAGAACAGAGGTTGACCAAGCACTCCTCCGCTCTATTCATTCCGTTATTACACTGTTGGTGATTCCAAGTATCAGCACTGTACTTTGATTTTGGAATTTCCTGCTGTGGATATAATAAAGAATGCAATATAGGGACTGAAATCTACAATAAATTAGTGACCGCATATAACGATATGCTATGCACATTGGTCAATTTATATCGGGAGTTTTTGCTGCAGCATTTACATGAGATTTCAACACTGTATGGCTACGTTCACATTTGCGTCTTTGGGCGCAGCGTCGTCGACGCAACGCATATCGCATGTCAATCGCATACACAACGCAGCGTTTTTTGACGCATGCGTTGTTCTCTAAATTTAATGAAGATTCAAAACGCCCAAAAAAGTGTCAAGACACTACATCACTTGCATTTAACTCAAAAAATGCATGCGTCGACCAACGCAGGCACCTGCGCCCTATGCATTTTACATTGACACTAATGTGATTTTTAGACGCATGTACGACGCAAGTGCGTTGCATGCGTTGATTATCAAAAATGTGACGCAGGAAAAATGCTACATGTAGCGTCGTACGTGCCCTGTCTGGTGCACCAAATTGACGCATGGTCGTACAAAGCATCAAAACGCATACCGGCGCATGTCCATGCGCCCCCCATGTTAAAGATAGGGGCGCATGACGCATGCGTCGGTATGCGTCGACGACGCTGCGCCCAAAGACGCAAATGTGAACGTAGCCTAAACTGTAAAATGTAGCAAATTTGCATTTTGTAAATCCGGTACAAATACGTCCTGTGTGAACATATCCTAAATATTTGCAAAACTTGTAAATGATCCACCTATTGCAGATGTAACATTTGTTTATCCATCCTTGACATTTTTACCACGACTTCCTTAAAAACTCTGAAAATGCTTATTCTGAAAATAGCAGCAAAAATTGCGAAATGACTACAGCGTGCGAATAAACCATTATTATCAGTCCTTCAAGTATCCTCATAATTAGCATTGAAGACTATGCTATTCTTGCTACCCTAAGATGATATCCCTTTCAGGACACATGCGGGTTGATTGGCACGACAGTCGTTTTGCAATTTCCTGAACTTGCAACAAATTTAAATTGTTTTTCATGCACTTTATAAATACTATATGACCATAGCATGTGAATAAACTTTATCTCTCCGTGAAAAAAACAGACATTGTAATTCAACATGACAATCATTTTCTTTCTGACATCATTTCTTAGAGGAGAAGGTAAGCTTCTATACACAGTCCTGCAGAAATTGATAGGTTTGGCTTCTTTAACCTAATTTGCATGGGGTGGTGACGTTTAAATTAGCATCATGCTTTACCCAACTGACTTTGCAGTGGGATAATCAATGCAATAGCTTTGAAAACATTTGGACAATTTGCATGTCAATGTTCACTTGTGATTACACAGACACAGACGGGTCATATATGGTAATTACTGCTGCCGAGACCTCCAGCTGAGTTTTATTTTTAGTACAAGTTAACATGGTAGCCAATCACAACAAGGGGGCTCAGTGGTTAGTACTGTTGCTGTTTAGGGCTGGGGTCCTGAGTTCAAATCCCACCAGGGACAACATCTGCAAGGAGTTTGCATGTTCTCACCATGTGTTCGTGGGTTTCCTCCGGGTTCTCTGCATTCCTCCCACAAAGACATACTGATAGGGAATGTAGATTGTGAGCCCCAATAGGGACAGTGATGATGATGGTTGTAAAGTGCTGCAGAATATGATGGTGATCTATAAGCAAAGCTATAATAATTTACTGTATAACACACACAGAAAAAAAGGTTCTAAAATTAAACATTTGTATAATTGTAATCACATTAAGCAAATTTATTTTCCATACATTTTTTGCTACTAAAAATATATTTGGGCTTATTTATCAAATAAAATGTGCCATAATTGAAGCCTAATGCGCACCCCCCCAAAAAAAACATCTTGTCTTTTATGACTTGTATTATATTTCTGTTGTGCTTTAGACACTTTTTAAGACATGTCTGACAAGAAGGTGTAAGGTGTGAGGTTTAACATACAATCATAATCGTAAGGCGCCATAATTATGGCTCACATTTCTGGCAACAAGTAAGCCAACTGATCGCTGGTGTAAACTTACACTAAATGGTCTTTTAATCAGACAAATTTATCTAACAACATGAAGCACTTTGATAATTTTGGCGCATTTTAAGACTGTCTGTTGTAAGACTGAATCAGTTTTGAGAACTATGCCTTATTGTATAAATCTACACCGGATTGTTACTGCAGAATGCACCTGGGTTTTTATATACTCCATTCAGATGTATTGAACAGTTGCAGAATAATAGATTTCTTGTTGATTTGCCTTGTAAATATCCTCCAACTTTTCCTTAATGATTGCAAACCAAGTGCTCCTAAGTATTCAAAATCTTTTTTTGTTTTTTATCTTTGCTGTTGATGCCTTCCTTCTTCAAATGGAGTATGGAGTATATATTCAAGTTTTTTTTTTAAAGAGGATTGATGACCTACTATAAAACCTCTTTAACTTAAGATACATATAAATACTATGAATGAAGAGTACTGTGGCTAAAGGTACCTTCACACATAACGATTTCGTCAACGATATCGTTGCTTTTTGTGACGTAGCAACGATATCGTTAACAAAATCGTTATGCATGACAGCGACCAACGATCAAGCCCCTGCTGGGAGATCGTTGGTCGCTGAGAATGATCAGGGCCTTTTTTTTGGTCACTGATCACCCGCTGTCATCGCTGGATCGGCATGTGTGACACCGATCCAGCGATGTGTTCACTGGTAACCAGGGTAAATATCGGGCTACTAAGCGCAGGGCCGCGCTTAGTAACCCGATGTATACCCTGGTTACCATTGTAAAAGTTAAAAAAAACAAACAGTACATACTTACATTCCGGTGTCTCTCACGTCCCCCGGCGTCAGCTTCCCGCACCGACTGTCAGCGCCGGCCGGCCGTAAAGCAGAGCACAGCACAGAGCACGTTATGGCGCCATAAGATGCTCCATACAGTCACTTGCCCCTTATAGTGCTGCACAAATGTTATGGCCCCATAAGATCATCCGTATAGTCACTTGCCCCTTATAGTGCTGCACAATCGTTATGGCCCCATAAGATGATCCATACAGTCACTTGCCCCATATGCTGTGGCTGCGATAAAAAAAAAAAATCACATACTCACCTCTCCGTCGCTCAGGACCCCGGCACTTTCACCTGCTCCTCTTTCGGGTGCGGCTCCGTCTAGCACTGACGTTCAGCAGAGGGCGCGCACTGACCATGTCATCGCGCCCTCTGACCTGAGCGTCACAGCCAGAGGACGCTGATGACGGAGCCACACCGGAACGAGGAGAGGTAAATATCGCGCAGCGCTGCACTCCCCCTCTCCGTATACTTACCTGTTCCTGGCGCTGTGCAGTCCCTGCTTCTCCCGGCGCTGCATATTCTTCCTGTACTGAGCGGTCACCGTTACCGCTCATTACAGTAATGAGCGGTACCATGTGACCGTTCAGTACAGGAAGAATATGCAGCGCTGGAAGAAGCAGGGACCTGCAGGGACCGCGCCAGGAGTAGGTGAGTATAATTACACAGCCCCCACTCCCCCTCACCTGCCGACCCCTGGGTATGACTCGAGTATAAGCCGAGAGGGGAACTTTCAGCCCAAAAAACGGGCTGAAATTCTCGGCTTATACTTGAGTAAATATGGTATTTAATCCCTTGCTGATTTTGTAAGTTTGCCCACTGACAAAGACATGAACAGTCTATGATTTTAAGGGTAGGTTAATTTTAACATTGAGAGATAAAATATCAAAAATAAAATCCTGAAAATCACATTGTATAAATTATATAAATATATTTGCATTTTACAGTGAAAAATAAGTATTTGATCCTTCTGGCAAACAAGACTTAGTACTTGGTGGCAAAAGCTCAGCAGTCAGACTTTTTTTGTAGTTGATGATGAGGTTTGCGCACATGTCAGGAGGAATTTTGGTCCACTCCTCTCTGCAGATCATCTCTAAATCATTAAGATTTTAAGGCTGTCGCTTGGAAACTCAGAGCTTCAACTCCCTCCATAAGTTTTCTATGGGATTAAGGTCTGGAGACTGGCTCTAGGCCACTCCATAACCTTAATGTGCTTCTTTTTGAGCCACTCCTTTGTTGCCTTGGTTGTATGTTTTGGGTCATTATCTTGCTGGAAGACCCAGCCATGGCCCATTTTTAATGTCTTGGCGAAGGTAAGGAGGTTGTCACTCAGGATTTTACGGTACATAGCACCATCCATTCTCCCATTGATGCGGTGAAGTAGTCCTGTGCCCTTAGCAGAGAAACACCCCCAAAACATGTTTCCACCTCCATACTTGACAGTGGGGACAGTGTTCTTTGGGTCATAGGCAGCATTTATCTTCCTCCAAACACGGCGAGTTGAGATAAAGCCAAAGAGTTCAATTTTTGTCTCATCTGACCACAGCACCTTCTCCCAGTCACTTACAGAATCATCCAGGTGTTCATTAGCAAACTTCAGACGGGCCTGCACGTGTGCTTTCTTGAGCGGGGGGACCTTGCAGGCACTGCAGGATTTTAAACCTTTATGGTGCAATAGTTTTCTTGGTGACTGTTGTCCCAGGTGCCTTGAGATCATTAACAAGTTCCCCCTTTGTAGTTTTAGGCTGATCTCTCACCTTCCTCATGATCAGGGATACCCCACGAGGTGAGATTTTCCATGGTGCCCCGGATCGATGTCGATTGACAGTTTGTATTTCTTCCATTTTCCTACTATTGACCAACAGTTGTCTCCTTCTCACCCAATGTCTTACTTATGGTTTTGTAGCCCATTCCAGCTTTGTGCAGGTCTTTGATCTTGTCCCTGACATCCTTATAAAGCTCTTTGGTCTTGCCCATGTTGTAGAGGTTATAGACTGACTGATTAATTGAGTCTGTGGACAGGAGTCTATTATAAAGGTGACTATATAAGACAGCTGTCTTTAATGCAGGTAACGAGTTGATTAGGAGCGTCTAACTGATCTGTAGGAGACAGAACTCTTAATGGTTGGTAGGGAATCAAATACTTATTTCTCTCTGCAAAATGCAAATAAATTTATATAATTTATACAAAGTAATTTTCTGGATTTTATTTTTGATATTCTATCGCTCAATGTTAAAATTAACCTACCCTTAAAATTACAGACTGTTCATGTCTTTGTCAGTGGGCAAACTTACACAATCATCAAGGGATCAAATACTTATTTACCCCACTGTATAAAGTGAATTGGCAGTGTCTTTTGATCTCTTCCTGGATCATACTGGGCAGTGATTAGGAAGACTGACTATTCATATTGTCGATCATCGCTTTGTGTAAAAGATCCTTGGGGTCTGCCTCAAAAGTGTAACACCAAAAGTGTTTGGGTTATTTCTTATCACACTGAACGCATTCTTTCACACCTGAACGCACTTAGTTTGCCATATATTGCATAGCACAAGTCTGCATGGACTTCAGTCTGCTGTGTGATCCCTTAGAAGTGTGTCCTTAAAAGTGTGGATTACAGTAGAATTAAAACCTGAAAGATGTATACAGACTGTGCCCTGCTACCTGCCACCATCGCACTCTAACAAGCATCTCTATTCTTCCAACAGGTATGTTTATCCAGCCTGCTCCCCTGCTTTGTCTATGAAGTGCACATAATACATCACCCAACTTTCCACACAGACTTTCCTCTGCTCCTAGCATTCTCATAGTATGCTTTTCAGCTAACCCCAGCTTACCCCTGTGATATTTATGACCTTGTTTACTCAGGCCTGATTGTATGCATCTGGTCCACCCTTAATTCTCTGAGCAAGATGAGCAGAGACCACTCCTCTCTGCTTCACACCTGAACGCACGTAGTTTGCCATATATTGCATAGCATAAGTCTGCATGGACTTCAGTCTGCTGTGTGATCCCTTAGAAGTGTGTCCTTAAAAGTGTGGATTACAGTAGAATTAAAACCTGAAAGATGTATACAGACTGTGCCCTGCTACCTGCCACCATTGCACTCTAACAAGCATCTCTATTCTTCCAACAGGTATGTTTATCCAGCCTGCTCCCCTGCTTTGTCTATGAAGTGCACATAATACATCACCCAACTTTCCACACAGACTTTCCGCTGCTCCTAGCATTCTCATGGTATGTTTATCCAGCCTGCTCCCCTTCTTTGTCTATGAAGTGCACATAATACATCACCCAACTTTCCACACAGACTTTCCTCTGCTCCTAGCATTCTCATGATATGTTTATCCAGCCTGCTCCCCTGCATTGTCTATGAAGTGCACATAATACATCACCCAACTTTCCACACAGACTTTCCTCTGCTCCTAGCATTCTCATGGTATGTTTATCCAGCCTGCTCCCCTGCTTTGTCTATGAAGTGCACATAATACATCACCCAACTTTCCACACAGACTTTCCTCTGCTCCTAGCATTCTCATGGTATGCTTTTCAGCTAACCCCAGCTCTACCCTAGTGTTATTTATGACGTTGTTTACTCAGGCCTGATTGTATGCATCTGGTCCACTCTTAATTCTCTGACCATGATGAGCAGAGACCACTCCTCTCTGCTTCACACCTGAACGCACTTAGTTTTCCATATATTGCATAGCAAAACTCTGCAATGACTTTAGTCTGCTGTGTGATCCCTTAGAAGTGTGTCCTTAAAAGTGTGGATTACAGTAGAATTAAAACCTATAAAAGTAAATGTAAATGGTGGCGCAAAATGTAAGAAAAAAAAAAGGGGGGGGGGAAGGGAAAGGCTATCAATCCTTGCTGCAATACCAAACCAACCTCCACACTAGGTTGGTGGGAAAATAAATAGTACAAAACAATGATGCACCTAAGTGCAAACAGGTGTGCGCTTGATAATAGCCTCTAAAATATCAATAACCCCAATAAGAAATAAAAAAAGGACGTAATTTCTCTATATGTATACCAAAATGGTAGTAATAGACATCCGTAGTAAGTAGATGGAATTACAGCATCGATGTTCCTACCTTCAAATGAGGAACTGTAGAGAATAAGAAGTCCGTGCTGAGTAAAATCCTTCTCGTGCTGCCGCTGTATTTGCAGGAGGTTCCAGGTGCAGAGCGCCGTAATAGAGTCCACATAGGTGGCTACCCCGGCCGGTAGCAGCCACCTAAAACGAGCCTTCGGGTTGGAGCGGCGTCCCGCAACAACAGACGCCGCGCAGTGCAGGAGCGGTGAGTCTGGGTGAACCGAAGGACCTGTGTGACGTGCGCAGTCACGTGACCGTTACCAGAGCCCGAGAGTGAGTACGGAACGATGTGAGGGTCAATCTACCAACGCGTTTCTGAGACTACTGTCTCCTTCTTCAGGGTTAACCCTTACCACGTACTCTTCCTCTTTATATAGTTTCTCCTAGCAGAGTCCCATTATTGGAATCCAAAAAGTTCAGAGCCGATATTCAAGCCTCTAGGTGCAATAGTGTCTAGAACAAAGATCCACTTTGTTTCGGCTCTGGACATAGCTTTGATGTAATCGCCACCTCTCCAGTGGCGTACTACTTTTGCTATACCTGTCACTTTCATCTGATGTGTTCTCCCTTCATGTTGTTCTACGAAATGCTGAGACAGTGGGTGGCCCATAAATTTATTTTTGATATTACGGATATGTTCCCCTATTCTGGTTTTCAACGGTCGTTTTGTCCTGCCCACATATAGTTTTCCACACGGACATTCTATTATGTATATTACTCCGGAGGTAGTACATGTCACAAAGTCCTTAATTGGGAATGTTCTGTCCCCTTTTCTGATGTTTGTGCATTTCTGTATAATGGTTTGATTGCATATATTACATTTGTGACACGGAAAAAATCCTTTCAATTTAGTGTGGAAAATGGAGGACTGTATGAAAGACGGTTTATTTTGAATAGTTGGTGCAATCAAATTCCCCAAATTTTGGGACTTTTGGTATATAAACCGGGGTTTTTCCGTAATAACATCTCCCAGTATCTTGTCATTTTTTAAAATGTGCCAATGTTTCCTAACAATTTTACGTAAAATTTTGGAGTTAGTATTATATTTAGTAATTATAGGAACGCAATCTATATTTTCCGTAATTTCTTTGGGGGCGGGATGAATAAGTTCCTGTCTTGTTCTGGAGAGGGCCATATCTCTCGACTTCTCCAGCATGTTCATATCATACCCTTTCTCCAAGAATTTATTTGTTAATTTAGATGCCTCCATATTGAAATCCTGGGCTCTCGAACAATTGCGGTGAATCCTAATGTACTGGCTTTTGGGAATATTAAGAAGCCAATTTGGCAAATGACAACTGTCCAGCGGGATGTAACTGTTTGTATCCGTTGGTTTACTGAACGTGCATGTTTGGATTTTATGATTCTCAATAAAAATTCTAAGGTCTAAAAAATGAATATTTGTGGTACTGGTGGTGGAGGTGAAATTTAAAAAATGTGAATTTTTATTAATATCCTTTAAAAACTGATTAAGAGAATCCCACCCACCAGACCAGATAAAAATGACATCATCTATAAAACGCCGCCAGAGGACCAGGTTCGCGCGCAGACAACCCCCCGGGTAGATGAAAGACTCCTCCCAGCCACCCACATAGAGGTTTGCATAACTGGGCGCGAACCTGGTCCCCATAGCGGTACCCCACTGCTGGGAGTAGTTTTATAGATGATGTCATTTTTATCTGGTCTGGTGGGTGGGATTCTCTTAATCAGTTTTTAAAGGATATTAATAAAAATTCACATTTTTAAAATTTCACCTCCACCACCAGTACCACAAATATTCATTTTTTAGACCTTAGAATTTTTATTGAGGATCATAAAATCCAAACATGCACTTTCAGTAAACCAACGGATACAAACAGTTACATCCCGCTGGACAGTTGTCATTTGCCAAATTGGCTTCTTAATATTCCCAAAAGCCAGTACATTAGGATTCACCGCAATTGTTCGAGAGCCCAGGATTTCAATATGGAGGCATCTAAATTAACAAATAAATTCTTGGAGAAAGGGTATGATATGAACATGCTGGAGAAGTCGAGAGATATGGCCCTCTCCAGAACAAGACAGGAACTTATTCATCCCGCCCCCAAAGAAATTACGGAAAATATAGATTGCGTTCCTATAATTACTAAATATAATACTAACTCCAATATTTTACGTAAAATTGTTAGGAAACATTGGCACATTTTAAAAAATGACAAGATACTGGGAGACGTTATTACGGAAAAACCCCGGTTTATATACCAAAAGTCCCAAAATTTGGGGAATTTGATTGCACCAACTATTCAAAATAAACCGTCTTTCATACAGTCCTCCATTTTCCACACTAAATTGAAAGGATTTTTTCCGTGTCACAAATGTAATATATGCAATCAAACCATTATACAGAAATGCACAAACATCAGAAAAGGGGACAGAACATTCCCAATTAAGGACTTTGTGACATGTACTACCTCCGGAGTAATATACATAATAGAATGTCCGTGTGGAAAACTATATGTGGGCAGGACAAAACGACCGTTGAAAACCAGAATAGGGGAACATATCCGTAATATCAAAAATAAATTTATGGGCCACCCACTGTCTCAGCATTTCGTAGAACAACATGAAGGGAGAACACATCAGATGAAAGTGACAGGTATAGCAAAAGTAGTACGCCACTGGAGAGGTGGCGATTACATCAAAGCTATGTCCAGAGCCGAAACAAAGTGGATCTTTGTTCTAGACACTATTGCACCTAGAGGCTTGAATATCGGCTCTGAACTTTTTGGATTCCAATAATGGGACTCTGCTAGGAGAAACTATATAAAGAGGAAGAGTACGTGGTAAGGGTTAACCCTGAAGAAGGAGACAGTAGTCTCAGAAACGCGTTGGTAGATTGACCCTCACATCGTTCCGTACTCACTCTCGGGCTCTGGTAACGGTCACGTGACTGCGCACGTCACACAGGTCCTTCGGTTCACCCAGACTCACCGCTCCTGCACTGCGCGGCGTCTGTTGTTGCGGGACGCCGCTCCAACCCGAAGGCTCGTTTTAGGTGGCTGCTACCGGCCGGGGTAGCCACCTATGTGGACTCTATTACGGCGCTCTGCACCTGGAACCTCCTGCAAATACAGCGGCAGCACGAGAAGGATTTTACTCAGCACGGACTTCTTATTCTCTACAGTTCCTCGTTTGAAGGTAGGAACATCGATGCTGTAATTCCATCTACTTACTACGGATGTCTATTACTACCATTTTGGTATACATATAGAGAAATTACGTCCTTTTTTTAATTTCTTATTGGGGTTATTGATATTTTAGAGGCTATTATCAAGCGCACACCTGTTTGCACTTAGGTGCATCATTGTTTTGTAGAATTAAAACCTGAATTGAACCTGAAGGGAACTGAAGGTAACTGGCCAGTCACTGTAAACAATGTTTCTGTTTGTTTTCACTTTCACCCCTATAATCCTTCACTTTCTGCTACCTCCACTAATCCCCACACCAAGTAAGGAACTGTTCATCTCCTCTTCAATCCTCCCCATCCACCTCACCTCCTCCACAGAATTTATCCTTAACATACAATCTTCTGTCTCCAAGCACAGACAGCAACCTCATGCCCTCTCCTGCTCCCACTTGCTAACACTTTCTCTGCTCCTTCTTACTGCTGGTGATATCTCTCCAAATCCTGGTCCTCCTCACCATATTCCCACAATCATTTCTACCTCCCATCCACGCTCTATCACAAACTTCCGTAACCTCTCTAACCTTATACCCATTCGCCCAGCCCCCGCCTCCCCAGTCCCACTAACAGGAGCTCTGTGGAACGCTCGCTCTGTCTGCAACAAGCTCTCCTTCATCCATGATCTTTTTATTACTACCAAACTTTCCTTCCTCGCCATCACCGAAACCTGGCTCACCCCTTCTGACAGTCTCCCCTGCTGCACTCTCTTACGGTGGCTTCCACCTTTCCCACACACCCCGCCCCAGCAGCAAGCATGGCGGAGGAGTTGGTTTTCTCCTGTCAGATAACTGCTCCTTCACCCCAATCCCACTGCCACCCTCTGTTACCCTCCCTTCCTTTGAGGTGCACTCTATGCGCATCTACTCTCCCACCAACCTCCAACTGGCTGTCATTTACCGCCCCCCAGGGCCAGCCACCACCTTCTTTGACCACTTAACCACCTGGCTACTTCATTTCCTTTCTGCGGACATTCCCACTATCATCATGGGCGACTTCAACATCCCCATTGACACTTCCCTCTCAGCTGCCACTAAAATTCTAACTCTCACTTCCTCCTTTGGCCTCACTCAATGGTCTTCTGCAGCCACTCACAAAGACGGTCACACACTAGACCTCATCTTCACCCGCCTCTGCTCTCTATCTAACCTCTCTAACTCACCTCTTCCACTCTCTGACCACAACCTTCTCACATTCTCATCTCTCTCCACTCCATGTTTACAATCCCCACCCCACAAACTTTCACACCCTCGCAGAAATCTTAAACATCTTGACCTACATTCATTCTCTGAATTCCTCCTCCCCCTCACAGGCATAAGTTCCTTACACAATGCGGATGACGCTGCTGCTCTATATAACACCACAATAGCTGCAGCTTTGGAATCTGCTGCCCCACTTACACATACCAAAGCTCGCAAAATCAACAGACAGCCCTGGCACACCAGCCTGACCAAAGAACTGAGGCAAGCTTCCAGGGCTGCTGAACGCAGATGGAAAAGATCCCACTCCAACGAGCACTTTATCGCATTCAAACAGTCCCTCACTACTTTCAAGACCACACTCGCCACAGCTAAACAAACGTACTTCTCATCTCTCATATCTTCTCTCTCACAACCCTAAACAGTTATTCAACACCTTCAATTCTCTCCTCCGTCCCCCAGCACCTCCTCCCTCCCCACTTATCACCGCTGAAGACTTTGCCTCATTTTTCAAGCAGAAGATTGATAGCATTAGAGACAGTTTTGGTCAACAACCCCCAGAGCCCTTCCTCCCGATTTCCCAGCCCTCCACCTCCAAAACCAACTTCTCCACCATTACAGAAGATCGACTCTCCACTCTACTCTCAAGATCGCATCTCACCACCTGTGCACTTGACCCACTCCCATCCCACCTCATCCCAAACCTCACCACAGTCTTCATCCCAACCCTAACCCATCTCTTCAACCTATAACTAACTGGTGTTTTCCCCTCAAGCTTTAAACATGCCTCCATCACACCTATCCTCAAAAAGCCCTCTCTTGACCCATCCTCTGTATCTAGCTATCGCCCTATATCACTTCTCCCCTATGCCTCAAAACTACTGGAACAACACATTTACCTTGAACTGTCCTCCCATCTCTCTTCTTGCTCCGTCTTTGACCGCCTACAATCTGGCTTCCGGTCACACCATTCCACCGAAACTGCCCTAACTAAAGTCACCAATGACCTCTTAACCGCCAAGAGCAAGCGACACTACTCTATCCTCCTCCTCCTCGACCTGTCGGCTGCCTTTGACACAGTGGACCATTCCCTATTATTACAGACCCTCTCATCCCTTGGCATCACAGACTTGGCCCTATGCTGGATCTCATCATACCTAACAGACAGGACATTCAGCGTCTCCCACTCACACACCACCTCCTCACCTCGCCCCTTATCTGTCGGAGTCCCACAAGGTTCAGTTCTTGGGCCCTTGCTCTTCTCCATTTACACATTTGGCCTGGGACAGCTCATAGAATCTCACGGTTTTCAGTATCACCTCTATGCTGATGACACACAGATCTACATCTCTGGACCAGATATCACCTCCCTTCTAACCAGAATCCCTCAATGTCTGTCCACTATTTCATCCTTCTTCTCCGCTGGATTTCTAAAACTTAACATGGACAAAACAGAATTCATCATCTTTCCCCCATCTCACGCGACCCCCCCAACGAACCTATCCATTACATATCCATTTTTAGAAAACACCAGTGATTGTCTTACCGCTGTCTCTAACATCATGTCCTCCCTCTATCTGAAACTAAACCTGTCAAAAACTGAACTCCTCGTGTTCTCTCCCTCTACTAACCTACCTTTGCCTGACATTGCCATCTCCGTGTGCGGTTCCACCATTACTCCAAAGCAACATGCCCGCTGCCTTGGGGTCATCCTTGATTCTGACCTTTCATTCACCCCCCACATCCGATCACTGGCTCGCTCTTCTTACCTGCATCTCAAAAACATTTCTAGAATTCGCCCTTTTCTTACTTTCGACTCTGCAAAAACTCTGACTGTTTCACTTATTCATTCTCGTCTGGACTATTGTAACTCTCTACTAATCGGTCTCCCTCTTGCAAAACTCTCCCCGCTCCAATCTGTCCTGAATGCTGCAGCCAGGATCATATTCCTCACCAACCGTTACACCGATGCCTCTACCCTGTGCCAGTCATTACACTGGCTACCCATCCACTCTAGAATCCAGTACAAAACTACTACCCTCATCCACAAAGCACTCCATGGCTCAGCACCACCCTACATCTCCTCCCTGGTATCAGTCTACCACCCTACCCGTGCCCTCCGCTCCGCTAATGACCTCAGGTTAGCATCCTCAATAATCAGAACCTCCCACTCCCGTCTCCAAGACTTTACACGTGCTGCGCCGATTCTTTGGAATGCACTACCTAGGTTAATACGATTAATCCCCAATCCCCACAGTTTTAAGCGTGCCCTAAAAACTCATTTGTTCAGACTGGCCTACCGCCTCAATGCATTAACCTAACGATCCCTGTGTGGCCTATTTATAATAAAAAAAAAAAAAAAAAGGTTCCTCGCATCATGTTCTCATACACTTTATGCAGTATTAGCCCTCTGTGTCTGTACTGCTACATACTTAGGCAGGTAACTGGTTCATGCAGCTTTACATGAACACCTGAGCCTTACACTATAGCTGGTCCGAATAACTAAAGCAATTGTTACCATCCACCTCTCGTGTCTCCCCTTTTCCCCATAGTTTGTAAGCTTGCGAGCAGGGCCTTCACTCCTCCTGGTATCTGTTTTGAACTGTATTTCTGTTATGCTGTAATGTCTATTGTCTGTACAAGTCCCCTCTATAATTTGTAAAGCGCTGCGGAATATGTTGGCGCTATATAAATAAAAATTATTATTATTATTATTATTACAGTGAATGGCTGCCCACTCTCCCCAGTCCCACAAGCTCGCTGCCTCGGGGTAATCCTTGACGCTGATCTCTCCTTCAAACCACATATCCAAGCCCTTTCCACTTCCTGCCGCTTTCAACTCAAAAATATTTCACGAATCCGTTCATTCCTCAACCATGAATCTGCAAAAACCTTAGTCCATGCCCTCATCATCTCTCGCCTTGACTACTGCAACCTCCTGCTCTGTGGCCTCCCCTCTAACACTCTCGCACCCCTCCAATCTATTCTAAACTCTGCTGCCCGACTAATCCACCTATCCCCCCGCTATTCCCCGGCCTCTCCCCTCTGTCAATCCCTTCACTGGCTCCCCATTGCCCAGAGACACCACTACAAAACCCTTACCATGACGTACAAAGCCATCCACAACCTGTGTCCTCCATACATCTGTGACCTCGTCTCCCAGTACTTACCTACCCGCAACCTCCGATCCTCACAAGATCTCCATCTCTACTCCCCTCTTATCTCCTCTTCTCACAATCGTATACAAGATTTCTCTCGCGTATCACCCCTACTCTGGAACCCTCTACCACAACACATCAGACTCTCGCCTACCATCGAAACCTTCAAAAAGAACCTGAAGACCCACCTCTTCCGACAAGCCTACAACCTGCAGTAACTACTGATCGACCAAACCACTGCACGACCAGCTCTATCCTCACCTACTGTATTCTTACCCATCCCTTGTAGATTGTGAGCCTTCGCGGGCAGGGTCCTCATTCCTCCTGTACCAGTTATGATTTGTATTGTTTAAGATTATTGTACTTGTTTTTATTATGTATACCCCTCCTCACATGTAAAGCGCCATGGAATAAATGGCGCTATAACAATAAATAATAATAATAACCCAGGAAGTAGCATACAAATGGCCATTTTGTTTAGATGGGGATGTGTAAGCCTTTGTAGCCTTTTAAAAACAGACTAACGTTATAAAAATATACATAGAAATCCAAAATTTGCCTGAATTATGTTGCAATAAGTGGAGGGAATAGCCGCAGATTTATAATGTGCTTTTTCACACATTTTACAAAGAGGCATGACTAAGAGGAGCAATAACATCCAGCACTGCTTTCACCAGTTTCTTTATTTGTGCGAAATTCAGTGGTCGGTGAGAAAATTGAAAGATTTCTCTCTTTTTTTTTTTTTAAAGGGGTGACCCTGGACTATTTCATTTTTTTCTTATGGGCCTAAGAATTTACATGCGAGTAGTTACTATCTGCGTGTACTGCACGGCACCAATCTCTGCCGGCTCAAGGAGGTGATGAACCGCTCCTGTGGCTTCTGGTTAACACCACGTTGGCAGAAAAGTGGCTTCTCTTCTGGAGCACCCCCAAGGGCCGTGGGGTACTCGGTACCAGGCCGTGTTCTTAAAGGGGAAGTGTCACGGCAGCAGTGACCCTGGGCGTCCAATAAAAATGAAAAGGGAAATAGTAGAGGGGATAAATGAGATAGTTTGTGATGCCACCTGTGGTATTCAGCAATAAAAGTGTTAGCCAACGCTGCTTCAGAGTCCGCTGGGGCTGTTGGTGATGCAGCAGAGTTGGTACAGCGCTCCACAGGTAGAGCTAGACCCCAGGGCAACTGTATGTATAAGTGATTAGATGATGGTGGTTGTAGTGCAGGGCAGATGGTGTAGCAAACAAATCTGAGGACACAGCGGGGTTGTAGTTTCCTTTACTGGATACATAGAGGTGCAGACGACAATGGAGGTCCAGGCAGCCTGAAGCAACTTAGGATCCACTCAGCTAGGTAGGTTGGAGACCTCCTTTCTGTGCTTCTCTCTGAGGTCCATGCTGCCTAAAGCTATGCTCAGTCCTCTCACTTTCTGAAAGAAAACGTTACCCACATGGCAGGCAGCTTGAGCCTTTCACAGGTATCGCTCCTTGTGGCGTCTCTGGGCTCTAACCTGCTGCTGTGCCTTCAGGTGTGTGATGGGGCCAGGGTAATCCCCTGCCCTCCGGATTTATCTGATGGGACCGTGGTACCCAGCAGCCACGGACTCCGGTGTCCAGTTCTAGTGCTGAGCTCCGGGATGAGTGTGGTCACAGCTCCTCTTCCCAAGATTTCCTATACTTCTCTCTTCCTCTCTGACTCAGACTGCAACTCTAGTCTGGGAACGAGCTCCTCACTCTTCCAGTCCCCAGCACTGACTGACTGCAAACTCTAAACTAACTTTGTCCTCCTGACCAGAGACAGCACCTCCCCTGAAGTCGGGTTCAGGCTCCCCCTGCTGGCCTGGATCAGGAACTGTGTTGGATGCTGTGTATACCTGGCTAAGGGATCCCTCCTTGCTTCAGGCCTGACATCACCTCCTGTGAGGGAAGCAATGCCATTGTGGCAACCGGACTCCCGGGGTGCCACAATTCCGCTCTACTGTGTTGACAGAGAATTACTGCGAATGTCACGCTGATTGATAGCTTGCTGCCCACTGCCCAACTGCAGTAAGCCGGCTGTCAATTAGCATGACATCAGCAGTCACGCCTTGTCGACACAGTGGCTCGGAAAAGGAAGAGCTGCTCCATTCACATGCGGTCAAATAAAGCAGCAGAATCACTGGCAGGAGCGGTCTGTGGCTGATCTGAGCTGCCGTCGGGCAGAACAGGCAGATAGGTAGTAACTACATGAGAAAAAAAAAATGAAATAATACCGGATAACTGCTTTAATGAACATTGTGATATGTGAAAAAAAAAATGATCAAAAGTTAAAAAAAAAGTCAAATAACTGATATAACCTATTTTCTTTAATTTTTATTTAAAGTTCATTTAAATCCCTCATTTTTTGCTTCAAAGTCCAGACTAACTTCAAACTCCAATTTATCGCAGAATTGAAAGTTTATCCATAAACCCCCCCCCCCCTCCACCCCCCGCCCCCCTAGTCTAGCAGAAAACTATGCATGGCTTTTGTAAGCGTTTATCTTACAGGTCTAACAAGGAGGCCGTTGTAGCAACAACAACACGCAAGTAGGAACATATCTGTTTATTTTTTGCTTTACAATGCATCAGATTTCTCATATATTTCTTTCACAGGAATTCTGCTCACACCCCACCAGCATAGAAATCACATCATGATAACGACAAGATCCAGATTACAAATGTAAAAGAAAAACGATTGATGCAATCCGAAAATATAATACAATATGAAATATTAAAAAAAAAGCCCATAGAAAAATCACATGCAAGGCGATGAAGCAAAAAGCGAGGAGCGGGTGCAAACCCCATATCTTCCAAGACAGTTCATGGCTGATGTCCAAACCGTACACGGAGTCTTATAAATTGTAATCGCAGGCGGGTATTTTTCTTTAATCAATTTGTATTAAAGAAAACATACATAAAATATTACACGTTGTGAACACGGGTATCTGCAATGTGCATTCTGTAGTATTAAATACAAACCAAAGTGAAAAGTTAGTCACCTAGTGACCGAAAAGGATCAGAATAAATATCTTCTAATCACGTTCTGGAATTCTTGTAATCCCTTAGATCTTCTTTTTCACATTCTAATGTGATTTTGTGCTTAGAGTAACAATGAAGGCATATTGGGGTCATATAGAAAAAGTGTCACATAGGTTTGTGATAAAAGTCTAGTATTTAGGAACCCGATGGTCTGTAAAGTCATGTGAACAGAAATAGTTCCATAACTCTTGTAGTCTGTCGGGTGATCTGGTGGGTCATAATAACAATTATATTTATCACTTTCTACAGAGTTCCTTTGCAGGGGCCTACGGTATGTCCTGAACGCAAGATGTTCAAAGTATGACGTCACTTGATCAACCATATTTATAGTAATTAAGGTAGACCCCTACACAATGACTTAATGGCTTTTCCGCATCTCGTAAAGTGATAATATAGCGCTAGGTTATGCCATCACAATTTGATCGGTGACAGACTGACTTTTGCGAGCTCCAGTGATTCTGAGAATGAAGAGGATGCAGCACTGGTGCAGTACTAGTTCCCATTCTTCCTTCCCATTTTAAAGGGGTTTTCTCAAAATAATTTTTTTTAGGAGCGCACCGCTCTCCTGCCTCACAAGCTTCCTGCAGTGCACTCCCGACTATTGAATGTTAGGGCTATTTGAGGCTTTAATCTGAACTGCACACTCTCTAAGGCCTCTTTCACACGTCCAGATAATTCCGGTACCGGAGAAATCGGTACCGGAGTTATCCATGTCCGTGTGCTCACGTGGCACATCAGTGTGACACACTGCCGTGTGCCGACTGAGGAGCACACGGACCGTGCAGGAGACAGTGCTACAGTTAAGCGCTGTCCCCTGCTTTTGGTGCTGAAGCCGGCATTCATTCCTTCTCCCCAGTAGCGTTCGCTGGAGAGAAGGAATGAAAAATCAAGGGGTTTTTTTTGTGACACTGTTGGAGCAGCGCTTACAAGCTCTATAGAAAAGAACTTGTAAGTGCTGCACTCTTTTCCTAGAAAACCAGCCACCAGTAACAAGCAGTAAACAAAATTAAACATACCTCTATTTTTGAGATTTTTAATAACAAGTAAATTGCTTGTTTTTACAAGCACTTTCTAATTTTAACCAGGCATCATATCGAGACGACCGATTGCAGTGAATGGGCTGGTTGCATTTTACCAGAGCCACGAGGTTGGATGCACAGGGAAAGATTAATAATTTAATATTTAATTAATTTTCAGAATCATTAGGGGTCCCCCAGCGTGGTACCCCACTAATAATAAAGTGGTGCTATCTCCTTGCAATATTCTACCACTCTATAAGATTAGTGAGTGAAAGTGGAATCTCATACTAATTATGACCGACCAGGCCAGAGCATTCAATAGCTTGATATATCCGATAATCTGGTACTTCCATCGCTTTGTGGATACCAGATAATCAAAATTCTGCTGTCACTTGTACCATCTTTTACACTTTTGAATCTGCATTATTTTTTGCAGAAATTAAGACTTACAGGGATGATAACAATTTCTATAAATATTTCCCAAATGGAAGCAAAGATAAATTGTGGCTGTGGCTATACACCAGTAGAGAAATGAATTATGCTGGAAATTTTAGCAGTTACGTAAGCCTGATGTATATTTTAATTACCGTATATACTTGAGTATAAGCCGACCCCCCCAATTTTGCCACAAAAAAACTGGGAAAACTTAATGACTCGAGTATAAGCCTAGGGTGGGAAATGCAGCAACTACCGGTAAATGTCAAAAGTAAAAATAGATACCAATAAAAGTAAAATTAATTGAGACATCAGTAGGTTAAGTGTTTTTGAATATCCATATTGAATCAGGAACCCCATATAATGCTCCATAAAGTTCATTATGGCCCCATAAGATGCTCCATATTAAAATATGCCCCATATAATCCTGCATAAAGGTTAATAATGGCCCCATAAGATGCTCCATAGACACATTTGCCCAATATAATGCTGCGCAAATGCTGATTATGGCCCCATAAGATGCTCCATAAAGATATTTGCCCCATATAGTGCTGCACAAACATTGATTATGGCTCCATATAGACACTTGCCCCATATAGTGCTGCACAAACGTTATGGCCCCATATAGTGCTGCACAAACATTATGGCCCCATATAGTGCTGCACAAACGTTATGGCCCCATAGAATGCTGTACAAACGTTATGGCCCCATATAATGCTGCACAAACGTTATGGCCCCATATAGTGCTGCACAAACGTTATGGCCCCATATAATGCTGCACAAACGTTATGGCCCCATATAGTGCTGCACAAACACTATGGCCCCATATAGTGCTGCACAAACGTTATGGCCCCATATAGTGCTGCACAAACACTATGGCCCCATATAGTGCTGCACAAACGTTATGGCCCCATATAGTGCTGCACATACGTTATGGCCCCATAGATGCTCCATACAGACACTTGCCCCATTTGCTGTGATAAAAAAAAAATCACATACCTCTCCGTCGCTCAGGCCCCCGGCGCTTTCAATATTCATGTGCTGATCGTTCCGGCGTCGCTCCATCTTCAGCACTGACGTTCAGGCTGAGGGCGCGTACTATCTACGTCAGCGCACCCTCTGACCTGAGCGTCACTGCTGAAGATGGAGCGGCGCTGGAACGAGGAGCAGGTGAGTATCGCGCAGTGCTGCGCTCCCCACCCCATTATATTCACCTGCTCCTGGCGCGGTGCAGTCCCTGCTTCCCCGGCGCTGCAGCTTCTTCCTGTAATGAGCGGTCACCGTTACCGCTCATTACAGTAATGAATATGTGGCTCCACCTCTATAGGTGGAGCAGCATATTCATTACTGTAATGAGCGGTACCATGTGACCGCTCAGTACAGGAGGAACCTGCTGCTGCCGGCGCCGGGGAAGCCAGGGACCTGCAGGGACTGCGCCAGGAGCAGGTAAGTATAATTAGACCCCGCTCCCCCTCACCTGCCGACCCCTGGGTATGACTCGAGTATAAGCCAAGAGGGGGACTTTCAGCCCAAAAAAGTGGGCTGAAAATCTCGGCTTATTCTCGAGTATATACGGTAGTTACGAAATATGTCAAAAATTTTGTGGCGCCTCAGGTTTAAAATAAAAAATAAAAAAATTAATCTCTTGCTTTGTCGGACCCAGTGTGTTATTGATTTCCATAAGAACCATGTAATACTTCAATTCACCTTTAGAGGCAGTGCAGGAAAATCAAACACTTGCACAAGTTTAATTTCACAATTTCTTTGCTGGGGAAATTTTCCAAAGCCTACAACTCCATTGATAAAGTATTTCAGGTACCTGGCTTGAAGCAAATGATTGCTTACAAGAACCAATATTATTTGTATTCAGATTTATACTGTTAAATCTTGTGACCATTAAAATGGGATTACCTTGCATTACCTTTAATATTTACCAAAAAGAATCAGATTTGAGAAACCCAGCAACCCTACTGTTATTTCAGTAACTCAGGGTAAGTGGCGCCACCTAGTGGTATTAGCCAAAATTACACTTATAACAACATAATTAGACTGATTTTTTTGCAATAAATATATATATTTTTTCCAATCTTTATAAGACATATGTTACAGCAATTTACAATTTGCTTTAAACTGGTACTGCACAGGCACAAAAAGCACAGTCCTGTAAAATGTTTTAGACACATGCAATAAAAGTACCTAAAATATAAAATGCAGATAGGAAAATAATACATAACAGGAGGTTTGAATGGTATGAGCACGCAAGCCAATACTGTATATTATGCTGTTCACCTGCATATATCATATATTGTTTTTATATACTATATCAAGGGGAATTATCAATAAATAATAAATATATATATATTTTTTTCCGTTTATTATTTTTGCACTATGCATAGTTCCAGTATGTAAACGAAGCTTTGACAATCAGTCAATGTGCTCAAAATCTTAAAATCAAAGTGGTTATAAATTAGTCCTATGAAGGGGGCATAATCGCCAGTCACATCAGAGCCCTGGTGCCTGGGGGGCGCCCAAAAGACCCCCCAGCCACATAAGAATCTACCAGTGTTACATAACTCTCTTTACGGTAATGTAGTGGTATTTTATCATGTTTTCCCCATCTGATCTGCATCACCAATCTATTGATCTTAGAGAGGAGCCAATCAATTCAAAGCAAATTCACAAAAAATTCTGATTCGCCAGAGCTCGGATTTTTTTTTTCGGTTCAAGCAAAATGTCAGGAAGGAGTTTAAAAAACCAAAATAATATTTTTTTTTTTTTTTTTTACTCACCTGCTCTAGAAACACAACGTCCCGCCTGGTACTCCAATATCTCGCATCAAAGGGAGCAAACAAAGTCAGCGGAGGAGCGGGCAGGGAGCTGTGGCACCAGGACAGGTAAGGATAATAGATTTTAGCCCTTGAGTTTGTTATGCTCTGAGGTCTGCAGAGACTTTACGGCATAATAAATATATATATATATTTATTTTCAATCAGAAAATAAATTTGATGCAAATTAAATTTCCTGGCCAATTTTGATCGAATCTGGTCTGATTGGCTCATCAATGATTCATATACAATAGGAAACTTCCGTCTTCTATACTTTTTTTACCATATCGTTTAACATACAAGTATTTACCACATTCATATAACAATTTAAAGGAACACTTAACCTAGAAATAAGACGAGTGGTGGCAATTTGAAAGAGGGGGTGGGAACAAGTCGGCCCTGGGGGATGTCGGTCACACCGCGGTGGGCATGCTTCTATATTGATTGACAAGAAAGATGAGCAAACCCGAACAGTAAAGTGACTGTGTTCAGTGCTGAACTCTGAACACGCACTTCTCTCAGAAGTCCATTTTAGAGTTCGGCTTCTGAGGAGAGACAGAATATTTTACAGCACCAAGGTTCGGGTCCCCCATTGACTTCTATGGGGTTCGAGTTCAAGTTCGGTAAGAGTTCTGGTACCCCGATCTGAACTTAGGCCTGAAGTTCGCTTGAACCCAAAAATCAAGTCTGCTCATCTCTAACTGACAGCATTCCTGGACTTGTCCGGTGACCGCAGGGACAAATAAACACCTACATGTAGCCTTTACAGAAAATACAGGAATCATTAAATAGGGTATTCGGGGGCAGATTGAGTTCTAGGGGAAGATCTTGATGTCAGGTTCCCTTTAAATAAGGAACCAAGCATCCTCACTGTTTGTTATTCTTCAACATTTTCTACCTGATCCTGAAATAGTCAGATTAGTAGAAATCCTGCAGACAACACAGAGGTTAGTTTCTAGCTGTCCAGTCTTTTGCCCTATTTCACACAGGGCAGTGGGGAGAGGCTCCTGCTGCACCTAGATGTCTTAAAACCCTACATATGATAGTAAGAGGAGGGAGGATATGGCCGATCTTCTGAAATACACAGATTTTTTTTTTTATATATTTCTTATTTACAACTATGAACTAAGTAGATTTTTGTTTCCTTCTTAGTTCTCTTTCTGTGCTTAGTGTTCCTTTCATGGAGCATTTTGTACAAAATTGAAACGCTGTGTTACTTTGTAAGACTGGGGTGGCAGAAGATGTAGCCTTACACAGGACGTAACAGTGTATCAGTTCTGCCAGGACACTTCAATTATTTTTATGTGTCATCTATCACTCCTGGAATCTTCTGCAGCCAGTAAATGCCGGGGTCTGGATGGATAGATCTCTTGTAAAATGATCATTTTTAGCTTCACTTAGATTATGTACATAGACAAGTTCGTCATTTGCATTACTGGTTTAAAATAACTATTTCAAAGGGTTCTTTTTTTTTTTTTTTTTTTTTAAATATGCATGCTTTAATAATATGACGTTGCCCCTCCAGTCTTTCCCCCGAACAAATCCCCTTTTAAAAAGAAATCTACCAGAAAAATAAATGAAGAGTATCTTTAGTGTACATTAAAAATATGAAAAGCGCGTTTTATTTTGTTACTTCTATCCAGAGATATGATCACTTAAAGTTACGAGCCTCCATAATGCACTAATCAGAGATTGTTCTGATTTTTGGCAGCGTCATTGCAGATTACAATCACCCTCTAATAAAACGTAGCCGTATCTACAGTCATCATTGACACTACTGAAGCCAGTTAAAATCCCAAGAAAAGGCTAATTAAGAAAGAACTTGTCCATGGAATTTAGCAAGAGAAAAAAAAATGGACATTCGAGCATTTAATGGAAACATTTTTTCCTTATATTCAAGTTTATTTACACATATGAATATAAACAATGCACAGATAACAAGTGATAAAGGGTAAAAAATACCAAGTAATATTTAAAGGGGTGGAGACACCTTAGTGCCACGTCCTGGGGGGTTGGTATAGAAGTCTATATGAATATCTAGTCCAGGTCAAAGAATAAAAATATAGAATATTCAATTAAAGTAAGAAAATGGTGGACTAGTCAATAAATTGCAATTAATCCTGCTAATGGACCCTTTTAGCTGTACCTGATTATATAGGTATCAGTGTCTCCTTATGTATACTTAGCCCCTCGGCGTCGGCAGGTCAGGGGTCCTCTGTTATTTATTGTGGATTAATATATGGCTTTTCAATTGCACTTTATGAATAGAAACGTTGATTAAACACCCTTGTGTCTGTGCCATGTTGGTTTTATTATTAATTGTAGGTCTGGTGACCACGTATAATTATTGCACTATGCACCTTATATAATCAGGTACAGCTATAAGGGTCCATTAGCAGGATTAACTGCAATTTATTGACTAGTGCACAATTTTCTTACTTTAATTGAATATTCTATCTTTTATTCTTTGACCTGGACTAGATATTCATATAGACTTATATACCAACCCCCCTTGGACGTGGCACTAAGGTGTCGCCACCCCTTTAAATTTTAATTGGTATTTTCTTACCTTTTATCTCTTGTTGTCTATGCATTGTTTATATTCATAGGTGTAAATAAACTTGAATATAAGGAAAAAAAAATTCCATTAATTGCTCGAATGTCCATTTTTTTTCTCTTTGGGTACTGAAGCCAGTTAATAAATAGTTAATGTTATAGGATGGTTTGGCTTTGCACTTTGTCAGGTAGTGGACATGTTGTCAGCACAGTCTTTAAGTGGTGCAGCCTCGGGTTTTGGGACTGTATCTTCAAACGCTCATATTTCAACATAAAAGTAAAAATGGAAAAAAAAAAAAAAAAAAGCTTTCACATTTTTAACCCCTTGGTGTGCACTGCAGCTATTTAACATCTTAGTTGCTGCAGTCATAATTGCCATTTAAAAGGTCAGAAGAAATTAGAAATGGACACACGTCAAACGGTTAATGTACACTAAAGACCAGTTTTTATCACTCCCTCCCGCAACATACACGTAATCCATAATTTCATGATGCATTTCTGTGCTTTTCATCGATATATCACCACTTTATCCTTTCATTTATAACATTCTTTAATCCCTTATTCTCTTCTCTAAATGTGTACATTTCAATAAATAGAACTTTTCTTTTCACGCTATAGCGGTATAGTGTTAGTTAGATACCTATGCGAATGCGCACACTTGCCATTAACTCCCATTGTAAAAATAAGATATCACAGTCTATACACATACAATTGGAAAAAATATACCCGACCATATACCTTATGCCAAATAGACAGACATCTGACCAAAAGAACCTTATAGCCGAATCGCAGATATACGTCAGAAGCGTTTCCTGATGTAGGCGCCAAACATATAGCACAAAATGTGACCGACGATGGGGTAACCTGTGATTTCAAAAAATATTTCTGTATCGTGATCCTTGTGAGACAGAACCCCTTATCTATTATATAGTAAAATAGAATATCCCTATCTTATAATAATCGTATATACAAGATCACTTTGTTTATTGCAGCACTTGAAATCACGGACAAAATCGCTATTTGTTTTCCCTTTAAACAGAACCTGAAAATTAGATGTCTCGAAAAAAAAAAAAAGTCAAATTGCACAAGGTCAAGTAGCGGAGATCCTACCGGTCCTAAGAGTAGGTCCTGCTACTGTATCAGCGGCCCTGTAATACCTCATCTAAAACCTGCACCATATAGATTTATGGAACGTTAGCGCTGCAAATTGCCTTAGTTCTTGGATGATCTGTGCATTACTGCCCTGCAACTGGAATTTGTGAACTTAACGCTTTCAGAGAACTCGTCACTTGATTCATGCTGCTCAAACCACGGGCACGGACTGCACGGCAGCAGCCTGGTATGTTCTTCTCCGAAACTCTAAGATAAAGTTTAACAAGACGACCGCGGACAAGAGGGAGTGACCTGACTAGTCCGCTCCGGACCAGCTTCTCTCTGCCCCTCTCCAGGGGAGTGATGGAAGAGACCTGTCAATCACCTGGAGCAGAGCTTGGAAAAGCTCCTTCTGAAATGCCAGAACGTTTCAGAAACTAACATACCTGGCAGCAATTGTGCCGCTAAGCTCTGGTTCATGCTGCCCATGTCTTGACAGTTTCCCTTTAAGGGAAGCAGGAGATTTGGAGCCTTGTATAATGATATATGGTGCAAGTTTTGGCCCCACGAACCCACAAGACATCCTTACGTTTTCATAATTTTACCTATTTACCTATGGACGTCATTTTTACATATAGTAGTGGTTACTAGTTAACAAAATTGCACTAAGTCTCCGCAATCTTAATTTCCTTCATTCATTTCAGCCCACCCCTGATATGCAGTTTGCAGCCTGATCCAAGTTTCAGATTTTTTTCCCATGTGCGAGTGTCTCTCTCAGTAATATAGGCTGGATGTGAGTTCTGTGTTGCACAGTTTTAATTCTGCACTTACCGTATTTTCCGGCGTATAAGATGACTTTTTAACCCCTGAAAATCATCTCAAAAGTCGGGGGGTCGTCTTATACGCCGGGTACGGCGTGTGCAGGGTGCGGTCCTGTATGGTTCCCAGGGTCTGGAGGAGAGGAGACTCTCCTTCAAGCCCTGGGATCCATATTCATGTAAAAAAAAGAATAAAAATAAAAAATATGGGATATTCTTACCCTCCGACGGCCCCCGGCTCTCAGCGGTGCAAGCGGCAGCCTCCGTTCCTAAGGATGCATTGAGCGAAGGACCTTCGATGACGTCGCCGTCACACAACCGGTCACGCGACTGTGACGTCATCGCAAGGCCTTTGCTCAATGCATCCTTAGGAACGGAGGCCGCAGCTTGCACCGCTGAGAGCCACGGGCCTTCGGAGGGTAAGTATATCCCATATTTTTTATTCTTTTTTTTTTTACATGAATATGGATCCCAGGGCCTGAAGGAGAGTCTCCTCTCCTCCAGACCCTGGGACCATCCGCACCGCACACGCCGTATAAGACGACACCCAGCGTATAAGATGACCCCCGTCTTATACGGCGAGTATATCCCAAACTCCATATTTTATATGGAAAAGTTGGGGGTCGTCTTATACGCTCAGTCGTCTTATACACCAGAAAATACGGTAGTTTCTCTTAAAGTGCTTTTCTCCATCTACAGACTGTTTTCACTGCCCTCCTTGAACATTTTTTTCCCGTGTCCATGCTGTGAAAATCTACAGTATGTACAAACCCCTCCCTGACAGAAGAGAAGGGAGAGCAAAAAGAGTTGTCAGGAGCAGGAGTTCTGATTTTTTTTTTTTAGCTACCGTATATATGGGACTTGCAGAAAATTTGCAGCAGCAAATAAAGAATTAAAAAAAGATTCTATACAAAGGCGTGTAAGCCTTTACAACGTTCTTCCCATCAGTTTGTCGGCTAGTATTTGTAAATATAAGCAATTTTATCATTTACTGCTTATTTAAATTTTCAGCCGTTCTTGAGATATTAACACTTTTGTTTACAGCTCGTTGCCTTGGAGATCGACCACCGCTGTTAGGGCACACACTGCCGTATTTCTCGTGTGAGAATCGCATAGTAAACCTAGTTCTCCTGACCTGAGCTTGACAGCTGCATAGTAATCCATCATGCTGTCATGCTCAGGTCAGGAGAGGTGCCGGCCAGTCCGTGCAGTGCGATGCGATTCCCGGCAGTCTGTCTCTGCCCTTAGAGAGTAGAAAATGTGCAGTGCTTAAAAGCTCTTTTCCATACAGCTTGTTAGGACTGTTTTAAAGCTGACCAGGAACGCCAGAGCACACTATTACCTCCTAATCACGGCCAGCTTCACTGCAGTGTTTACAAGCTAGACAAGCAACAGTGGTCGGTCTCCTAGGCAACAAACTGTAAACAAAAGGAAAGTGTTCATATCTCAAGAACGGTTCCAAATTTTAACAAGTAGTGAATAGCAAAAGTGCTTGTTTTAAAAGGCACAGCCCAAAAATATACATAAATGAAGATGGGAATTACACTTTGCATCATTGTGTGATGTGGCTGCCTCGTTTAATGGGTTTAGGTAATGAACTAAGTCAGGCCCTGGGTGATGTGAAGCATGCGACCTGACATTACTATGGACACATGGTAACAGCGGCCTATTGTAGCATACTAGTGTAAGGGGACAGGCAAGGGATATTCAGAGAAATTAACTTAGAGACTTTTTTTTTCTTTGAGTGAACATGGAACTAATAGTTCACGTAATAAAATAAAAAATAAATAAAAATCTGGGACGGCAAAACCACACGACTAAGTTATACGTAGATTTAAGAACAAAAATAAGAAATGCTTACTAGTTGGTACTTAAATGCTCTACGCCAAAGGTGAATGCAAGATAAATATAACAAAGTGAAAACTTTTATTATCCTCAGGAAAAATTACGTAACAAATGGGGGTGGGGGAGGGGGGAGGAGTTTAGATTGCACCGAAGCTACGGCCGTTTTGCACTGACGTACCCTTCTTCTGGCCCAAAAGAAGCGCAGATCAGCATGAAACAGCCGTAGCCTTATTGAGTGCTATCCTGTTCTTACTATATTTATTTTGAAAATTGAATTACATTTTCTAAAATTTTATGGCTAGTAAAGGGAACATGAATGTAAGGGAATGGAGATGTATTACTCACCGGACGCCACAGCCTCCATTCATCTCAATAGAAGCGAGACTATGTGTGCGGAAAATTCTGCACTGAAAACAGAACTGGGGACTAAATGTTCTTAGAATGAGTAGGACCCAAACTGCAGGAGGCCGTATCCGAAAGGTTAAATAGATCATTTGTCATATGATTAAGTACTGTATATGGCTTTCTGTGAATTAGGCTCGAGCCTAAAGAAAGTAAATAAACCGTAACGTTTCCTGATCTGGCTGCAGACACATAGATCCAATCTCTAGCTCTGTAAATGATGGAATGTAAGCATGTATCCTGCACACTTATTACAAAAGTACACACATTCATGTTTTATAAAATATGATAGAAAGTGATTTTTTTTCTTAAAGTAACCCTCTATTTTTTTAAACCAAATACGAAACGGCTTAGCTAACAAATTCTTAATGCAATATTATAATTAAAAAATGCTCCTTTTAGCCCCAGGCTGGTGAGAAACAAGCTTTCCTGATTACACAATGTCTCAAATTCAGTATTGTAAGGTGAATCACTCACCAGACCCTAGAACGACCACCATTATTAGCCAGGGCGGAAGCTTACTTCCCTTGCCCTTAGGGTACCGTCACACTATACGATTTACCTACGATCACGACCAGCGATATGGCCTGGCCGTGATCGTAGGTAAATCGTAGTGTGGTCGCTGGGGAGCTGTCACACAGACAGCTCTCCAGCGACCAACGATGCCGAGGTCCCTGGGTAACCAGGGTAAACATCGGGTAACTAAGCGCAGGACCGCGCTTAGTTACCCGATGTTTACCCTGGTTACAAGCGTTAAACTAAAAAAAAAACAAACAGCACATACTTATATTCTGGTGTCCGTCAGGTCCCTTGAAGTCTGCTTCCCGCACTCAGTGACTGCCGGCCGTAAAGTGAAAGTGAAAGCACAGCCGCTGTGCTCTGCTTTCACTTTACGGCCGGCAGTCACAGTGCGGGAAGCAGAGATGGCAAGGGACCTGACGGACACCAGAATGTAAGTATGTGCTGTTTGTTTTTTTTTAGTTTTACGCTTGTAACCAGGGTAAACATCGGGTTACTAAGCGCGGTCCTGCGCTTAGTTACCCGATGTTTACCCTGGTTACAAGCGAACGCATCGCTGGATCGCATCGCTAGATCGCTAGATCGGTGTCACACACACCGATCTAGCGATGACAGCGGGAGATCCAGCGATGAAAGAAAGTTCCATACGATCTGCTACGACGTACGATTCTCAGCAGGATCCCTGATCGCTGCTGCGTGTCAGACACAGCGATATCGTAACGATATCGCTGGAACGTCACGAATCGTACCGTCGTAGCGATCGAAATGTTATAGTGTGACGGTACCCTTAGTCATAACCTTGGTCCCGAAATCGTTCTGGTAGTTGCTAAAAAATATTTCACATTGTCATAACTTAGCTTGCAGAGTTGTTGTATCCAATCGGTAGTTATCCAGCAGTTGCAAAACTACAACTCTCATTATGATGCGTTTTTGCCTTCAGGAAAACTACTGGATATTTGGAATTACTAGCAGCCTTGCAATTTAAAAAAGGTTTTTTTTAAATCAAAATCGCAATTAATCCTCTAATTGTACGAAACTATATAACTTGTTGATCAATGGGTGTCAGACCATTGGGACCCTCAGCGCTCCTGAGAATGGGGCTCTGGAACCCCAAGGACATGAGCCACCATTGTGTTGAATGGAGCGAAGGTGCACATGCTCCATCTCTGCTCTATGGGACTGGCCAAGAGAAAGCCAAGAATAGCGCTCCACTATATTCACCAAGAAACAAGACAGAAGAAGAATCAACGCTTTCGAAATATGGTGCTGGAGAAGCATGTTATCACTAGCATGGATGGGAGGAAGAAACAAATCGATTTAGGAACCAATAAAAGCCACACATCAATGGAAGCAAAGATCACCAAGCTACGACAGTCCTCGTAACAGTGCGCAACAGACAGACCTCATAATAGTTTGCAACCAACAGTCCTCATAAAAGAGCACAACCGAAAGTCCTCATAAAAGAGCGCAACTGACAGTCATCATAACAGAGCGCAACCGACAGTCATCATAAAAGAGAGCGCAACCGACATCATAAAAGAGAGCGCAACTGACAGTCATCATAACAGAGCGCAACCGACAGTCATCATAAAAGAGAGCGCAACCGACAGTCATCATAAAAGAGAGCGCAACCGACAGTCATCATAACAGAGCTCAACCGACAGTCATCATAAAAGAGAGCACAACCGACATCATAAAAGAGAGCGCAACTGACAGTCATCATAACAGAGCGCAACCGACAGTCATCATAAAAGAGAGCACAACCGACATCATAAAAGAGAGCGCAACCGACAGTCATCATAACAGAGCGCAACCGACATTCTTCATAAAAGAGCGCAACCGATAGTTGTAGCTCATAATCCTCCCTCCATTTTGCTCTTCACAGCCTCTTCCCACTGCCTTGGGAGCACTGTGGCAGCATCCCAGTCAACAGCAAAGTTCAGGTCTGCTATATTTTTATCCCATGCTATTTGCTATCCCATATCTTTATCGCATGCTTTTGCTGACGTACTGGCACTCCCCAGCACAGGTCCCATGATTACAATGATTTTCCTCCCCTTTTTTGCTCTCGACAGCCCCCCATTTTTCTCCCTACCTTGGGAGCAGTAGTACGACATCCCAGCCTACCATTAAGTATAGGTCTGTGATCTCTTATTTTTTTTATTATATGCCATTTAATTGTATGTAGACACTCTCTAAGACTCATGATTTTTTTAACCCAGGAATATGGCGGACCAACGGCAGCGCTCCCTCTCTACCTCCGCAGAATCCCTGTATCATGTTTTAGGTTTGGAAAAGAATGCCCCTTCTGATGACATCAAAAGATGTTACCAAAAGCTAGCATTGAAATACCATCCAGATAAAAACCCAGAAAATCCAGAAGCCTCCGAGAAGTTCAAGGAGATCAACAATGCACACGGTATACTAACAGACGCCACAAAGAGGAATATCTACGACAAGTTCGGGTCACTCGCACTCAACGTTGCGGAACAGTTTAGGCAAGAGAATGTCAACACATAATGTGTGCTGTCCAGCTGGTGGGCTAAGGCTCTTTTCATGTCCTGTGGCCTCATCACCGGATGTTACTGCTGCTGTCCCTGTAGTGATAAATAAACATCAATAAAAAGAATAAATCAAAAGCATAAAGAGTCCTAAAAGACTCTGCTGGAAAAAGTGTAGCCTCGAATGAAGAGAGGAGGTAAGGCCACACATGTCAATGGAAGCAAAGACCACCGAGCTACGACTTGCCCACTTTGGTCACATCATACGAAGAGAGCATTCACTGGAGAAGGACATAATGGGTGGAAGAACGGAAGGAACAAGGTGAAGAGGACCTATCTAGGCTTGCACAAGACCGATCTTCCTATAGAGCATTCATCCATCAAGTCGCCATGGCTCACGATCGAGCTGAAGGCTTATTATTAAAAATAATAATAATTATACATTCACCAATCCAATAGACAACAAATGGAGCAGAAGTCTAGAATGTGCACCTCCATTTGCTTCATGATGGGGCTCTACAGACCCCATTCTCGGAGTTCCACAGCCACATTTTGGGATCACTTGGGGTCCCAGCACTCAGTCGCCCAGTGATCAATAAGTTACTGTATGTCCTACTTTATGGATCCGTGATAACGTGGAAAAAATCCTTAAGCGTCAATCTCTAAAAAGAGTAGTTTTATTAATAACATTGCGCCTCGTGTAATAAAACTAGAGCAAACCAAAAGTTCAGCCATTGCCCGTGGCATAGACTGGCGCTCTCATTTTTCTAAGGCAGTGACCTGTTTGGCTGCTTACGGACAACTGCTTCCCTTTTTGGTCTGTGCTAAATGTTATACTTTGGGACAATTATGTAAGGAAACTGCTCTCTAATGATATATCATTGACCCCAATGGTGGATGATGCTTGGACCACCTTTGATGAAGGAGCTTTACATTTACATCGCAGCATGAAATTCAGACACTATACACAAAAGGGCGCTATCCCAATCACATTTTCTTATTTATGCCATAAAAAAAAAAAAACTTCGGCATATAAGGAAATGTTTGGTTCCATAATATACATGCCATATTATAAATAAATATATACATTATTTTACATCTACGTCTTCCACACCTGGAAGGCTTTTTGTATTGGAATCTGTATGTCATACCGAAATGGATGTATAACCGGAAGCGTACATCATTTTGTTATTTGGTAGCAGAGAAAAATACAAAAGCAGAAAACCATCGACGAGATAAATTAACAACAAAATAGATCATATGAATTAGTCCTGTATATAAAGCGGGTTCAAGTCCTTCACTTGAAATTGGCGTAATCTGAAAATATGTCAATAAAGTCTTGTACCACTTTGTAGCAGAATTCATACTGTTCCTGCAAGAGAGAAAATGACAAATTAGCGGGTATACCCCAATTATGCCATTAGTCTTGACTAATACATTCCTACCATTTTGTGTTTACAGCTCCATTGCAGACCTATGTAAAAGACGACAAGTAGGCCCCATGATGTTGGATTTTGTAGTAATATTCCCTTTCATATGTTCCCTACTTCTTGCTAAGAAGCCGAATTTAGCAAGACCACATGACCTGTCATTTGGAAAGGCAAAATATTGTAGCAGTTTATACGCACCGGACAGCGGTACGATGCTACCGCCGATCAGTAAACCCTTACCGATTGGCGGTTATTTAACCACTTAACGACCGCCGATACGCCTTTTAACGGTGGCAGTTAAGGGTACTTAATCCTTTTTAACAGTGCTGAGAAGTTGGAGTTTCTACCAGGGAACATGATTCGGGTTGGTTTTTTCAGTGTTCGTCGTTATTAACAGAATAACGGGGATCGCAAAAAAAAAAAATCAGATTTCCCATTTAATTTTTCTCTCCTCTGATGTGATTGCACATCAGAGGAGAGAGAAATGGGGTCCCCCAATTCCCCGCCTGTACCTTCGGTCTCCCTGGACCCTCCTGCATCCCCTAGTCCTGTCCCCCGGCCGCCGGTGTCTTCTTCCGGGAAGAAAATAGGGGGCGCATGAGCAGTGCGCATGCCGAGATCTGCCGGCCGGCACCTGGCAACAATAGGACATTTTTCCTATTGGTTCATTTTGATCACTGTGATAGGGTCTATCACAGTGATCAGAATAAAAAAAATAGTAAATCAAACACCCCTTTATCACCTCCTTAGGTAAAAATAATAAAATAAAAAAATGTATTTATTTCCATTTTTCTATTAGGGTTAGGGTTGGGCTAAAGTTAGGGTAGGGTTAGGGTTGGTGTAGGGTTAGGCTAAAGTTAGGGCTGGGCTAAAGTTAGGGTTGGGCTAGGGTTAGAGTTGGGCTAGGGTTGTGGTTATGGTTGGGATTACTGTTAGGATTGGGATTAGGGTTAGTGGTGTGTTAGGGTTAGATTTGTGGTTATGGTTAGGGTTGGGATTAGGGTTAGAGTTGGGCTAGGGTTGTGGTTATGGTTGGGATTACTGTTAGGATTGGGATTAGGGTTAGTGGTGTGTTAGGGTTAGATTTGTGGTTATGGTTAGGGTTGGGATTAGGGTTAGAGTTGGGCTAGGGTTGTGGTTATGGTTGGGATTACTGTTAGGATTGGGATTAGGGTTAGGGGTGTGTTGGGGTTAGGGTTGTGGTTAGAGTTATGGTTAGGGTTGGGATTAGGGCTAGAGTTGGGCTAGGGTTGTGGTTATGGTTGGGATTATTGTTAGGATTGGGATTAGGGTTAGGCTAGGCTCAGATTGCGTTAGGGCAATCCGTTTAGCGCTAAGCGCTAGCGGATTGCGCTAACGCAATGTCTTTTTCGGGGTCGCGTTTAACGTCCCCGCTCTCGCAGATCCCTGATCTGCGAGAGCGGGGAACGGACCTCGGGCACGCGCTAGCGATGCGCGTTCCCATTGCTGCCAATGGGCGTGCTAACGGACGCGTTGCACGGCGTTAACTTCGCCGTGCAACGCTGTTTGTTAGCGCAGTCCCATTAACGCAATCTGAACCTAGCCTTAGGGGTGTGTTGGGGTTAGGGTTGTGGTTAGAGTTATGGTTAGGGTTGGGATTAGGGTTAGAGTTGGGCTAGGGTTGTGGTTATGGTTGGGATTACTGTTAGGATTGGGATTAGGGTTAGGGGTGTGTTGGGGTTAGGGTTGTGGTTAGAGATATGGTTCGGGTTGGGATTAGGGTTAGGGGTGTGTTGGGGTTAGGGTTGTGGTTAGAGATATGGTTAGGGTTGGGATTAGGGTTAGGGGTGTGTTGGGTTTAGGGTTGGAGTTAGAAATGGGGGTTTCCACTTTTTAGGTACATCAGGGGGTCTCCAAACGCGACATAGAGCCACCATCGATTCCAGCCGATTTTGCTTTCAAAAAGTCGAACAGTACTCCCTCCCTTCTGAGCCCTGCCATGCACCCAGACAGTGGCTTTCCCCCCACATCCGGCATATTGGTGTACGCAGTAGAATTGCAAAACACATTTTGTGGTCCATTTTCTCCTGATACCCTTGTGAAAATAAAAAAAAATTGGTTCCAAAGTTAAATTTTTGTGAAAAAAGTAAAATGTTCATTTTTTCCTTCCACATTGCTTTAGTTCTCGTGAATCACCTAAGGGTTAATAAACTTATTGAATGTGGATTTTGCCCACCATGATGAGTGCAGTTTTTAGAATGGTGTCACTTTTGGGTATTTTCTGGTATAATAACTCCCCAAACTCACTTCAAATGTGAGGTGGTCCCTAAAAAAAAGTTTTTGTAAATAGTTGGAAAAATGAGAAATCGCTGGTCACCGTTTAACCCTTATAACGTCCTAACAAAAAAAAATTATGTTTCCAAAATTGTGCTGATGTAAAGTTGACAAAAGGGGAAATGCTATTTATTAACTATTTTGTGTGACATGACTCTCTGATTTAAGGGTACAAAAATTAAAAGTTTGAAAATTGCTACATTTTCTCTTTTTTTTTTTTTTTACAAATTTCTATTTTTTTTCATAAATAAACGCACCTTATATTGAAGAAATTTTACCACTAATATGAAGTACAATATGTCACGAAAAAACAATCTCAGAATCAGTGAGATACGTTAAAGGGACTCTGTCACCTGAATTTGGCGGGCTCTGTTTACGGTCAAATGGGCGGTGTTTTCTGTTCTTTTATGCCACCCCTTCCTTTCCCGCTGGCCGCAATATTGTCTTGAATTTGATTATGCTTACTCCGTAGTACAAGCACGCACAATGCAATCTTGCCTTGCGCACGCGCAGTATGCTTTGCCCAACTGCGGGCAAAGCCGAAAAGCATTAGTGTGCATGCGCCGGCGCACTGTGTCCCGGAACACAGCTAAATACTTCCGGGACATAGTGCGCCGGCGCAAGCACACTAATGCTTTTCGGCTTTGCCCACAGTTGGGCAAAGCATACTGCGCGTGCGCAATGCAAGATTGCATTGCGCAAGAGTGTACTACGGAGGAAACCTAATCAAATTCAAAACAATATTGCGGCCAGCGGGAAAGGAAGGGGTGCATGAAAGAACAGAAAACACCGCCCATCTGACTGTAAACAGAGCCCGCCAAATTCAGGTGACAGAGTCCCTTTAAAGCGTTCCAGAGCTATAACCTCATATAGTGACAGTGGTCAGAATTGTAAAAATTGGCTTGGTCATTAAGTACCAAATTGGCTCTGTCACTAAGGGGTTAAAAGCCAGTTTATACAGGCAGACCAAAGTAAACATTGCGCTAGTTCTGGCAGCACAAGTCCTGAGAACCATGATCTTTTGCACTGCCCAAGTCACTCAATGCTTGTGCATCAGGTGATTGGGAGCCTGTTTACACTGCAAAGATAATCGTGAAACGAGCATTTTTATCTTGCACTGTAAATGTAGCTTAGATGAGGACAGTAAAGTAGGTGTTCGGAAATGTGGAGCCAGAATGTAAAACCGTTATCTCAAAGTGGAGAGAACTTCATAATCTGAGGGTCCATTTACAGAGCAAGATTATCGTGAACGGGCGCTCTCAAAAACGCTCATTTCACAACAATCGCAGTCTAAATACAGGCTGCTGATCAGCCAACAAACAAGCAAAACTCGTATTCCTCTGATGAAAAGATCTTTTGTGCTGTACAAAAGATCATTGTTTTCGGTAGCTGGTCATCCGGTGTTAAAAGGAATATGTCAACAAATTTTTAGCCATGGAATCTGAAAGCTACATGAAGTTGGGACAGAGAGGCTGATTCCAGCAAGGTATCACCTACTGGAATGATTAGTGTAGTTTTAATAGAATCCCTGTTTTCTCTGCTGTAGACGTAGCAGAACTCGGAATGCTGAGCCCTGTATAACTACGTTCACACACCTGATTGGCTGCTTCCTGTGTACACTGTGCATTGCTGACAAGCTGCCAATCAGTGGTGGGGGCGGAGTTACACAGATTAGCCTGACTGGTTGGCACCTGAGATGTAGTCCTGTAGTGATAATCTACTGCTGATAAAACACTGTATTGAAACTACAGCAAGCTGATGAGCAAGCGACACATCTTTGGAATTAGGCTCTCTGCCCCTACATTATGCTGTTTTCATATTATATAGCAAAAACCTGGTGACAGATTCCCTTTAATAAGACTCATGCTGCCGAGAAAAATGGCAACCTATGCGCACTGAATGATCAATTGCAAATCGTCCAGTGTGCAATATTAAGAACATTCTGCCTGTGTAAGCAGGCTATTCAATGGCTGCTGATCGGTAAATATTTACTAATCTGCAATCGTTTAATGCCACAAGTTGGTGAAGTAAACCAACCTTGAGATGTCAAAAGCCGCAAAGATTATCCATGCTCGGGCAATAGCGTGGCACGGGTTGCCGGCACCTGGGCCAAAACAACTGTTTTTATCCCTAATTCAGCAATAATGCCCCATAAAACAAATAATGGCAGCTGAGTGCCCCTTAAATACAAGTAGTGCCCCTTTACACAGTACTAATGCCCCCTTAAAAAGTAATTACACCTCCTGAATCCCCTTTTTATGTCATGGGTTATCTGTTTTAATTGGTAGTTGTCTCTCAATGATAACAAGATAAAAAGATAGTTCCAGTATTCGGTTGTACTCTACAGTAAAAAAATATTTAAAAAAAGTAGTGAATGTTAAAATCCCCTGCAGTGCCTCCGCAGGTGAATTGAAGCATTACACAGTGGTCATTAAACTTAATGAGCTGCCTATGTAATGAATGGACCTGGTGGGTCCTCCAGAGTGAGGAACGCTCCATTATCATCCTAGGATTCCTTTTCTAGGCAGGATGGTGGATTAACCCATAAGGGAACTCTCTCATATTTATCATCTAAGCCATTTTTCTGGAACACATTTATGAATTAGAGCTTCTCCTGCACCTAAGGTAGCTGTATACAATGACGCCCCAGTGTGTGGCTGCACAATGTCTGTGTGCTGCTTCACAGCCTCAGGTGCCTATAGAAAAAGATATTCTCCCTTTAATGCAAATAGATGTCTTAGAATGAGGCAATCTGATGTACAGCGAGGGTCTATACAGCTGTACGGGCATACAAGATGGCCAGATGCACAAGCCCTTGGTCAGCACTAATGACAGTTTTATGGGTTATAGTGCAAATATGTTTTTTCTTGTCATTTAATATACTGAATTCCTAAAGACAAGCCTCCACTCACCAGTGTTTGCACCATGTGCGGCCGCTGCATTCGTAAACTTTTCACAGTCTGAAAAACATCTAGTAGCCCCTCTGCTTTCACTCGCTCCAGGATATTGCTTAGGGCAATGAATGTCCCCGTTCTGCCAGCTCCAGCGCTAGAAAGGAATACACAAATCATACATCAAATCTGGCAAAGCTTCTTTCCATGTTTTATGTCAAGGTGTATTTAGCTATAGAACCTTTTTATTATTCATTTCCTCCTTTTATATCAAAGTCAAAGTGGGCCTCTTGTTGTCTCCCCCAATATTTCTGTATCTCTTAGGCCGGTTTTACATGTCCTGATTATTGTCAGTGTCCCTGTCTGTAATACTTGCGGCACACATGTACCACGGATGCCAGGGAGACAGTAAGAGCTGTTCCCTGGTGCCGAGAATCAGTGCGAGCAGGGGAGAAAAATGAGAGTTATATTCAAGTGAAAACAATGACAACAGGCAGCGGCT
Source organism: Ranitomeya imitator (assembly GCF_032444005.1). Lineage (NCBI taxonomy): Eukaryota > Metazoa > Chordata > Amphibia > Anura > Dendrobatidae > Ranitomeya > Ranitomeya imitator. The sequence goes on from NC_091283.1 coordinate 820,001,915, forward strand.
GATTTGACTATTACTCCCATCAGCCTACACCTGCTGCCGCTAATAACAGTGACAGGTAGTATCCCTCACCCGCTGCCTGTGCTATAAGTAAATAAATGGCGTGGGTTCTCCTGTATTTTCTATAACCAGCCAGGCAAAACTCACAACTAGGGGCTGCAACCCTCCGCGGTCAGTGTTCGCAAGGTTGATTATCAAAAATAGCTGTTTCCTTCCCAGATCTTTCCTACAATCCCCACATTCGATCACTCGCCACTCCTGTCACCTACACCGCAAAAAACCTCTAGAATTCGACCTTTTCCTACCTGTAATTCCGCAAAAGCTCTTACTGTACCTCTTACTCATTTTTGTCTGGACTATTGGAACTCTCTAGAAATTGGTCTCCCTCTTACTAAAACTCTCCCCTCTCCAATCCATCCTTAATGCAGCAGCAAGGTTCATTTCCCTCACCAACCGTTACACCGATGCCTCTTCCTTGTGCCAGTCGTTGCACTGGTTGCCCATATGATACGGAGTCCTATATAAAGTTACCACTTGCAACCATAAAGCGGTTCACAGTTCAGCACCATCCTACATTTTCTCCCTTGTCACAGACTAGCCCCTTACCTATGCCCTCTGTTCTGATAATGACATAAAACTAAAATCCTCAATAAACCGAGCCTCCCACTCCTGTCTCCAAGACATTGCGCGTTACGCACCAGTTCTTTGGAATGCTTTACCCATAACAATTTGTTAATTCCTAATGCCCACACTTTCAAGCGTGAACTAAAAACCTATATTTTATAGACTGCCCTGTTGCCCCACCTCACTTATCTAACTATCCCCGTTTCGCCCATACAACATTTTCTTGAAAATCATGACCCTCGTAGCTTCTGTTCATACACCCTCCATGCACTTAATAGCCCTCTGTGTCTGTACTGTGTACACATTGGCTGGTGACCGGTTTGTGCAGCGTTATGCGCATACCCTATTTAGTATATTATGGCTGTGTTGTACAATATAAGCAGATTTTATCATTTACCTTTCGTGTCTCCCCTATTTCCTCTTAGATTGTAAGCTTGCGAGCAGGGCCCTCACTCCTTTTGGTATCTGAGCTTATTCTGTAATGACTTTATATTTTAGAAGGGACTTTTACCAATAATAAAGTGCTGCAGAATATGTTAGCACAGGCACTGTAAAAATAAAAATTATTATTCCTTCTATTTTGCCGACCATGTTGTCCTTCCCCAGTGATTACTCTATTCGCATGAGGTGTCCAAAGTAGGTAAATCATAGCTTGATGATCCTTGCTTCGAGTGACATGTCTTGCTTGATTTGTTCCAAATTGATTTGTTTGTCGTTCTTACCATCCATGGTATCGATAACATCCTTCTCCAGCACCACATTTCAAAGACGTTGATTCGTTTTGTGTCTTGTTGTTGATTTCGCATCCATATGTTACCTCAGAAAAGACCAGACTATGTAGGAGCCGTGTCTTCGTCGCCAGTGAAATGTTCCTCGATTTGAAGACCTCGTCCAGTGACTTCATTGTTGATTTGCTCATAGCTATTCTCCTATTGGCTTCCGGTATCGTCGCTGAATCTTGAGTGATCATAGAACTAAAAATCCCTCCATTTTTCAGAATGTAGAGTACTCACCCCCGTCCCTCCTTTTTCTTATCACATAGATTTCCAGTAAGGAAACAAGAGCCGATAGTCTCCTAGACAATAGGCAATTGGATGTGGCTGAACAGTGAATCAGCTAGTTAACATGCAAGAGCTCCTTTTAGGACTAAGGGTACCGTCACACTATACGATTTACCTACGATCACGACCAGCGATATGACCTGGCCGTGATCGTAGGTAAATCGTAGTGTGGTCGCTGGGGAGCTGTCACACAGACAGCTCTCCAGCTACCAACTATGCCGAGGTCCCTGGGTAACCAGGGTAAACATCGGGTAACTAAGCGCAGGACCGCGCTTAGTTACCCGATGTTTACCCTGGTTACAAGCGTTAAACTAAAAAAAAAAAACAGCACATACTTACATTCTGGTGTCCGTCAGGTCCCTTGCAGTCTGCTTCCCGCACTCAGTGACTGCCGGCCGTAAAGTGAAAGTGAAAGCACAGCCGCTGTGCTCTGCTTTCACTTTACGGCCGGCAGTCACAGTGCGGGAAGCAGAGACGGCAAGGGACCTGACGGACACCAGAATGTAAGTATGTGCTGTTTGTTTTTTTTTAGTTTAACGCTTGTAACCAGGGTAAACATCGGGTAACTAAGCGCGGTCCTGCGCTTAGTTACCCGATGTTTACCCTGGTTACAAGCGAACGCATCGCTGGATCGCATCGCTAGATCGCTAGATCGGTGTCACACACACCGATCTAGCGATGACAGCGGGAGATCCAGCGATGAAAGAAAGTTCCATACGATCTGCTACGACGTACGATTCTCAGCAGGATCCCTGATCGCTGCTGCGTGTCAGACACAGCGATATCGTAACGATATCGCTGGAACGTCACGAATCGTACCGTCGTAGCGATCGAAATGTTATAGTGTGACGGTACCCTAAGACCAGGAGGATGTCTTTTGGTGTGTAGACAAGAAATATAGTTTGGACAGGTGATTGAAATTTAGAATAGACAGGAGAACTCTTTTCAAAGAGTTACAACAATAAGTTACTTGTGACACTGTGGTTTCCTGCAGGGGTTAGACTTACAATAGCTAGCCTGGACTCGATGTCTCCAAAACAAAAGAAGGTATATCAGAGTTTTTATAAATCAGATATTGATGAGACATACATTTTCAGTGCCAGGGCGAACTAGGAAAGAGAATACATATTTTTTCATATCAGTAACCCCTGTCTATAGGCCACAAATCGGTAATGAGCAAATCAATGACAGCAACCATGTCATGTATGGTGTCTAAGTAACAGTAAAAGCCCAATAAAAAATATTTGCGGCAATCTCAAACTTCTGTGGGCATTCGGAGAGGAGTTATTGCATAAGTTGGAATTTTCATAAAATCCTGAAGGGCTGAGAACAGCCCACAACCTGGCCCATGTGAGGTCATCACAGGGGGAAGGTGTGTTGGTGTAACTCAGGTGCTAATAAAAGATAAAGCCAAATTATGATCTCGGCTCCTGTAGAGAGTTACACACATCATGCATGCATGGAGCCCGTTCAGTGAATGTCCCCAAGCGAAGTGCTCTCCTTCGGCTGAGTTGACTCGTCTCTGCAAGTGATGCAGCAAGTTCTTTTGTTAATCCCTTATTTTATGTTCCTGTGTATGCTGCACTGTTTTGACCCCTTTTGTAAAATCATTTTTATATTTTTCATAAACACTGCCTCTATTTGGATTAAATATAAACTGTAATAGTTCTATTCCTTTTGTTCTGTAAACCACGCCTTGAAGTTATACGCTACCTACCAGACCTCCAGTGAGCCTGTGTATAATAAAAATAACGACTGGTGGTGGCGGCGAGTAGTGCTGGAGTTAGCAGTGATCGAAAGGGCGTATATACATATTCCATGTGTTGGAATCGGAGGAGTATATACCATACACTCACTGTCAGTTTCCCCATAACCGACCCATTAGCGGCGTCCTCCATTATTTGTCAGTCTATCGTGTAATTGTACGGACGATGGGGGGCAAGAGAAAGCTGTTCGACATAAAGATCACTGCAGGTGGTTCTGCTTGACCCTCCCAGGCTGCGATAAATTCTCGACAGAGGTGAATTTAAAAATTACTTGTTTTAACCTATACTGTACCTTTCCCTTTTATAATAATGAGACTAACCCTTTAATCCATTTTTGGAGGCAAACTTTGTAATATAATATACAATTACACAGGTAGGTATGGAAATTGAGTCGATAAGCAACCAATCCATGACGCTGGAATGGCTGGACTCACCTGCAATGCACAATGATGGGATGGTTGCCCGTCTGTTGCTGCTGTTTTTGGACGGCTGCAATAAGATCTATCATCCCTTTACCTTCTGCAGGAATTCCTATCTCAGGCCAGCCATGGAAATGGAACTGACGAATCAGTCGTGGTTGTTTCTCCTGCATAAATATATTGCAAAACTGTTACTAAGCTTTATTTGCAAACGCACGTTGAAGCATGGGATTGCTGAGAAATGCCTCGAGCGATTCTGAGCACTTCATATAGAATTATTTCAGTACATTTCTTCACTCTTGGCACCTTTTCCTGGCACACAGATGCAAGATATTGTCACAAAACCTGAGAGTATCATACAGAATACTCGGCCCACTGAGCACTACTGTGAATGGGAGAATCGGGCGAGATAACGGCCAGAAGACGGATCGGCCAAGCCATTGTTAGAGGGAATGAAAAACTAACCATTTTTCGTCAGTGTTGGATACAATTTTCATCCACTTTTGGTCCATGTTTCTATCGTTACCACCTATGTGGCAGCTGTTTTTCTCATATGAATACACAGATACATAAAGTGGAAGAGCGCACATCTGTATGAGGCCTTACTCATATATCATTCGCAAGGAGACATACGGAAAGGCGTGTGAATGCAGAATAATTCTGTATTCACACAACATCTTTTTAAGGTGAATTGTTTTCGGAATCCACCTGAAAAAGCCCTGCGAAACCGCCACACAAAAAAAAATGGACATAATGCGCAGCAATGTCAAAACGACATTGTTGAGCACATGTTTAGTCTAGTGTCATTTATTTTAACCCCTTTAAAGGTCAGAAAACAAGTGTCGTTTCCAGGTAAAGCTCTGAATTGTCTCCAATATTACCTGGATGCTTGTAGCTAGGAAGTCTCTGATACTGATTGCTTCTAGTAAACGATCACTCTTGCTTTCTATAGTTATCTCTCCATGTGTCACAGCGCCCTCGGATGGCCAGTACTGACAACATTTCTCCTGATGGGAGGGAAAATAATCAGATTAACGGTATTTTAGAGGAGAGCTCCATCTTCGTTATATGGATCATTATGCCCTCGGACGCCATATCACGCACAAAGCATTGCCTTGCTTGATATTTGCCCTTTCCACTCGTTTCTCTTTACCTGCTCCCTTTCCTGCAGTTCTGTGAGAATCACGATTGTGTGGCACTTCCACTCCCACACCATCCTCCAGAAATCCTCCACCGTGTGCGGCAGAGGACCTTGCGTTGCGATAAAATAGTCTTTTTGTCGATAGCCCTAAAAAATAAAAAAAATGGTATAAAGGCAGAAAATATAATAATTGTGTGCATGAATCCTATGATAAGTTACTTGTAATGTAGTAATTACACATATGCTATGCCACCAATGTATAGAAATATCTATAGCATAAAAAATATTTATAGCATAAAAAAATAGAGTATAAAAAAAGAAATGAGCAATAGGAAAGAGAAATAATTGAGAGGAATTCATCATGAGTATTTGAGAATTTCTTGCAGTTTGTGATGCATACACGGCTTGAGGTTATCCGCTGCCATCCAGAACTACTCACTTCCGCATCATAAGTGAGCAGCATCGATAACGATACCCCACACATTTGGCGAGACCTGTGCACGATCCGTAATGGATGCTGTAATTTTAATTTAAAACTTTTTTTTTTCCTCCTGCTGCAGATCTTACAGTTCTCTGAATGCAGAGCCCTGTATAACCCCGCCCACACCGCTGATTGGCTGCTTTCTGATTACACTCTGCATAGCCGGAAAGCTGCCAATCAGTGGTGGGGGCGGGGTTAGATTGCTGAGCATCGTTTCTTGTCCTCTACTAAAAAATCTTCTGCTGACGATAAAGTGATTTTATAAAAAAAAAAAATACGCCAAGCAGCCCAGTAAGTGACGCATCGCTCAAATTAGGGTCTCTGCCCCTGCATTATGCTGCTTTCAGATTAGGCGGCAAAAACCTGCTGACAGATTCCTTTTAGGGTATGTGCACATGATGCAGATTTAGTGCAGAATTGCAGCAGATTTTTCTGCAGCAGAAACGCTGCAGATCCGCACTGTGATTTACAGTACAATGTAAATCAATGTGAAAAAAAAAAGAAGCTGTGCAGATGGTGCAGAAAAATCTGCGCAGAAACGCTGCAGATTTCAAAGAAGTGCATGTCACTTCTTTTGTGCAGTTCTGCAGCGTTTCTGCACCCCTCTATTATAGAAATCCACAGTGGTAAAATCTGTACAAAAACTGCACAAAAAATGCATAAAAAACACAAAAAATGCACAAAAAATGCACAAAAAACGCACCTGCGGATTCTGCCAGGAGATGCAGATTTAGTGCAGAAAATTCTGCACCACATTTCCTACGTGTGCACATAGCCTAATAAAAGTGATGTTTAGAAAAGCATATTTAGGTCCAGGCACATTAGACTGCGCATTAATACTGCATATCAGTAGCCTTTATTAACCGCTAAATAAATGCCGTATTTTGATCTTTTTCCTTTCCCGAGTCCATTCATAGGATCGTACCAGCAGCGCAAAAACCGCCTGATCTATCACAGACATGTTATCTATCTACAGAAAGCAGACGGCGATGGGGGTCTGATGGTACATGGGATCATCATGCCGACCACTTCTAACAGATCACATGAGGCCACTCTTAGTGTCCGCGACCATCACGATGAGCGTTTATTACATAGAAGATCAGCGAGATGACCCCCGCGCTACACCCGCTCATACGCGGTGTGATGTCTGCATTTGCTGTATGTTCTAAACAAACTTAATTACAAAAATGTAACCTTATCACATAAAAATATAAATTATCGCATAAAATATAAATGCGCCAGCACTTGAGGCATATGGGAAAAGATGAAGCCGCATACATGGGGGAGGGGGCCGCGTGTCACGTTACAGCCTCTAGTATGTCGACACATGTGTAGTAAATCCTGGTTACACCCTGTATTGTGGGAGCCGTCTACTTTCCAGCTTTTGTTTCACAACATTCTCAGTGACTGATCCCGGCCCTGCACAGTCGCCAGCTTGTTTTACATCTCTCGGCAAAGCAGGTCATGCCGCTCTCAGGCTGATGAGATGTTTCTTTTCAGGTGGTCTCATCACAGACATCCCCTTTAATATTGCAGCCACCGCTTCAGGTCTGGATCCAGGGTAACAGCTGCACATATTAAAAAGGTTTCCAGATTTCAGTTCAGTTTTTTTGTAAACTGTGCTTTACTCCCTCTCCCCAGATGCAGCGCTGAGTTTCCACTGCTATTTCTGTTTCTGATGTCTATCAATGTCTTGTTCAAAACCCTGCAGTCAGTCAGTCAGTCAGCTCAGTAGATCTGAGCAGTTATCGGCTGCTGAGCCGCTGAGCTCAGTTATTGGCTGCAGCGCTGTCGACTTCACATTTTTATGTATATATAGTTAAAAAATTAAAAATGCATTTAAAGGCGTTTGCCACGAGAACAAAGTACATTTTAATTAATAGATCTTGGAATAATAGTAATTTCCACAATTGGATGTGTTAAAAAAAAAAACTTCCTGTGCCGAGATAATCTTATAAATGTGCCCCTGCTGTGTACTGTGTAATGGCTGTGTCTGATCATGCAGAACATGGTCTGATCATATCACAGCTCCTGGGCAGGTGAGGAAGCAAGAGAGTATACAGACAGGATCACATCTGATTCTTTTTGTGAGGTAAAACATTTGACTGCCTGACTTTAAGCAATGTTTTACCTCAAAGAAAGAATCAGCTGTGATCCCGTGCTGTAGTGTCTGTATACGCTTTTACTTCCTCCACTGCCCAGTAGCTGTGGTATGATTTTTATTATTATTATGTATTTATATAGCACCATTAATTCCATGGTGTTGTACATGAGAAGGGGTTACATCAAAATACAAATATCACTTACAGTAAGCAAACTAACAATGATAGACTGGTACAGAGGGGCGAGGACCCTGCCCTTGCGGGCTTACATTTTACAGGGGGTTGCAGTAGCTCCGATGGTGTTGAGGTGGCCGTGTGGTCATTACAGGTTGTAAGCTTCCTTGAAGAGGTGGGTTTTCAGGTTTCTTTTGAAGGATCCAAATGTGGTGGCTAGTCGGACGTGTTGGGGCACAGAATTCCACTGGATGGGGGATATTTGGGAGAAGTCTTGGAGGCGACTGGGAGCGAATAAACGTGGAGGGGAGAAGGAGGTCTTGGGAGGACCGTGTTAGTAGTTTAAACTGGATACGCTGGGAAACTGGAAGCCAGTGAAGAGATTTGCAAAGAGGGGTAGCAGGAGTGTAGCGAGGAGAGAGATTAATTAGTCGGGCAGCAGAGTTTAAGGACGGACTGGAAGGGTGCGAGAGTGTTAGAGGGTAGGCCACAAAGGAGAATGTTGCAGTAGTTGAGGTGGGAGATGATTAGGGTATGCACAAGCATTTTGGTAGAGTGAGGGTTGAGGAAAGGACGGATTCTGGAAATATTTTTGAGCTGGAGGTGTGGTTTGAAGGACAGGGCAGAGTCCAGGGTTACTCCGAGGCAGAGGATTTTGGGGACAGGGGAAAGTGTGATTTCATTTATTTTGATGGATCTATGAGATGGAGGAAAGATAATTAGTTCAGATTTGTCCACACTGAGCTTGAGGAAGCGAGAGGAGAAGAAGGAGGATATGGCTGATAGACACTCTGAGATTCTGGAGAGCAGAGAGGTGACATCTGAGCCAGAAAGGTAGATCTGAGTGTCATCAGCATATAGATGGTACTGGAAGCCATAGGACCTTATGAGTTGTCCCACGTCGAGTGTATAGATTGAGAAGAGTAGGGGTCCTAGGACAGAGCCTTGAGGGACACCAACAGAGAGGGGGTGAGATGAAGAGGAGGTAGTATGGGAGTAGGAAACGCTGAATGTGTGGTTGGTGAGGTATGAGGAGATCCAGGATAGGGCGAGGTCTTTGACACCAAAGAAAGAGAGGATCTGCAGTAGGAGGAAGTGGTCAACTGTCTAGAAGGCAGAGGACAGGTCTTGAAGGAGGAGTATAGAGAATTGTCTGTTAGCTTTGGCTGTAAGTAAGTCGTTAGTAATTTTGGTCAGGGCAGTCTCAGTGGAATGGTGGGGACGGAAGCCAGATTGTAGGTTGTCGAAGAGAGAGTTAGATGCAAAGTGAGAGGAAAGTTCAGCGTGGACGTGATGCTCAAGGAGTTTGGAAGCAAATGGGAGCAAAGATATGGGGTGATAGCTGGACATGCCGCTTGGGTCAAGGGATGGCTTTTTGAGGATAGGCGTGATTGTGGCATGTTTGAAAGCAGAGGGGAAGGTACCAGAGGTTAATGATAGGTTGAAGAGATGGGTTAGGGATGGGATTAGTGTGGTGGTGAGGTTGGGGAGGAGGTGGGATGGGGTCATGAGGTAGGATGGGGTATGATCAGACCATGTTCCTGTACGGTCAGACACAGCCATTACACAGTACACAACAGGGGCACATTTATAAGATTATCTCAGCACAGGAACGTTTTTTAACCCCTTAAGGATGAGGCCAAATTTTTTTTTTTATATCTGACAAGTGTCACTTTATTAGGTAATGACTCTGGCATCCTTCAACATATTCCAGTGATTTTGAGACTGTTTTTTTATGACACATTATACTTTGTGTTAGTGGTAAATTTAGGTCGATATGTTTTGCGTTAACTTGTTAAAAAAAAAAATAATCAGAAATTTCTAAAAATTTGCAAATTCCATATCATTATCCCTTTAATTCAAATTTTACAAAAACATTAATAAATCACATTTCCCTCGTGTCTGCTTTACATCAGCACCCTTTGTAAAATGTTCTTTTATTTTGTTAGACTTTAAGAAGGTTTAAAAATGTAGCAGTCAATTTACAGGAAATGTACAACTTTTTTTTAGGAACCTATTCAATTTTGAAGGGACTTTGGGTGTTCCTATATATTCGAAAAAACCCCCCAAAACTATACCATTTTAAAAACCGCACCAGTGATCATATACAAATCTGCTGCCAGCATTTATCACAGCTGGGATAAAGAACGCAAGTGAGCGTTTCAAACGCGTCCTGCTCCCTTGCCCTGTCTATACAACCTTTGTAATTTTTGTATATTTTTAATGGACTTAAAATAAAGAAATAACTATTTTACCAGACGCTGGAACAACAACTTTTTTTTTCCTTGAGATCATTTTTTATATTTTTTCATTATAAAGATCTCTCTTAACATAATATTTTTAATTGTAGTGTTCCGTTTTTCACTCTTGTGCACAGGTTGCAGATTTGGTACGTTTTTGCCGTACAGATTTGCTTGCAAAACCTCAAGCAATCCCGATGCCAGCAAAGTAAATGGGAAACCTGAAGTTGCTTATTTGTGACTCGCAGATTTGATTCAGAAAATAATCTGCAGCGTGTCAATTCTCTGCCAGCGTTTTTCACCATTGACTTCACTCAAATCAGTAAAAAAAATGCAGGGCGAACCAAAAACGTAGCAAAAATGCACCTTTTTGCAGCTGCGTTTTTCCTTCGCACGAGAAATACGGCCGTCTATCTGAGCCATCCATTAGCCTCAGTCATAAGAAACACATCTGGCAGGGCTGACCTGGGTCTGATAGAATCCAGGGACTTTGCTTAGTATGTTCGGTAGACATTTGGCAAACATGTAATCTCCGAGTCCAATAGAATCATCATCAACGTGCTTCTATTTACTACCTAGCCCTCATTAAGAGAAGACAGAAGCCGTGATAAACCGCATCTGTCTTCTAACTGGAGACTCAACCTGCCCCTGCTAGATTGCAGGTGGCAACAGACATCACTGCAGACCCAGGATCCGGTCGCACCGCCCAATGTCAACAGATGGTGGACAGTCTGGAAAGGCTTAAAAGGAACACACAGTGAGTCTGCAAGATTTTTTTTCCATGCTTTAGAAACAAGAGGTGGGTGTCAATGGCATTTGACGAGAAAAAATAAATAAATTACACATTGGGTTTCAACATAGTTGATCTATTGTTCTCAAGAGATAAGTCAGGTTCTTATTCCCTCCCCCCCCCCTATTGAGAACGCACAGCGTTCACGTGTGTGGGGGGAGCTCAGGAGAAATAACTTATATGGTCACCTAAAAAAAAAATATACAAGAATTCCTACAGAGAACGCAACGCAAGGATTCATTTTTGGTTGATCCCGTACCATTTTTGGACTGGTGAACTGCTAAGGTTGTGGGGCTTGCAAAAGTGGCATAGGGGAGAGGCTCCTGCTGCAGCCAGTTCTCTTTTTATCAAGGTATAGGATAATGAGGAAGAAGAGGAAAGGCATAGCGGATCTCCTAGACACACTCAGAAGATTTATTTACATATTTTTCTGTTTCAACTGTAATATGAAATAAAATAGGATCCAATCAAAGAACAGGGATGGCAAGATGTGTGCAGATGTCTTGCAGAAATGTAGCCTCTGAAAGTCCCTTCTACAGAGCAGAACAGAAGTTTCAATTATCGTGGAAACATCTATATTACGAGTGTGTCTGGCCACAAGCTTGTCGACCATTTTCAGTAGTATAATACAGGCTGTGACTCCAGATAACACAATGTTTGTATTAGCAAAAGTATTTACAGAGTTATCAGGCTTTTTTTTAATATAAATTATTATGTTTTATGCATATTTACTGCTCAAAGATAATACATTGAAATGTTATTAATTTAAAGTACACGTCACTTGCCAAATATATATACTAAATATGAACATTTTTTACGTGGTGTAAGTGTCGCCGTTCTCCTGAATCCGGCGCTGTTTTTTTTTTGCTTCTAAACCTCTCCATTCCTGAGATATGGCCTCCTCGTCTCGGTATTTAAGTCTAGGACTTTAGACAATTGGGTGTGGTGTTGAAGAAGAGGCCCGCAGACAAGAGCTGATCACTACGCCCACTTGACTAACAAGGCTTCATGTATTTACAGGGAAGAAAAAGGGTCATATCTCAGGAATGGAGAGGCACAGGAACAAAAGAAAAACAACGCCGGAATCAGGAGAAACAGCAGGTTTAACACCAGATTTAAAAAAATAAATAAAAAAAATACATATTTCTAAAAAGTGCCAAGTCCTCTTAAAAATTGTAATTATTTTGATTCCTACATAACAAGGTGGTTATAGATTTCGGTTCATTTTATAAGGAAAAGATAATGATATGTTACGTACATCAATAAAGGAAGCGTTGATATAGTCTGTGTATTCTTCTCCTCTCTTCATTGACAGAATCACCCGGTTGAAATCATCTGATAGGATTTAAAGCACCAGAAAACTATTTTAACATTAAGGGTGGTGTCATACATCCATTATGGCGGTCATGGTACAGTAATAACATCTGTGAACATTGTGGTGACCCTTCACACAGGATCTGACTGAACTATATGGGTCCATCCATTAGATTATCAAAACTACAGCAAGGTGCCCAGTAAGTGACACACCACTGCAATCAGGATCTATGCCCCTATATTAGGCCATGTGCACACGTTGAGGAGGATTTTTTGCATTTTTTTCGCGTTTTTTCGACCGGTTTCCGTGAACAATATGCTAAAAAACCACTTACATTAAGCATCCCATCATTTCAATGCATTCCGCAATTTTTGTGCACATGCTGCATTTTTTTCCGCCAAAAAATGCATCGCGGTAAAAAAAACGCAGCATGTTCATTAATTTTGCAAAAACGCATTGCGGATTTCCTGCAGAAAAAGTCCGGTTTTGTTCAGGAAAATTCTGCAGACATTCCTGAACGTGTGCACATAGCCTTATGCTGGTGACAGATTCTCTTATAAAATATACAAGATAACCATGGCCGTTAAAATGCCTGGCCATCATGGGTGTAACAAATATATAAGGCGAAAATGAAAAGCCTTGAACCCTCTCCTACCATGTTCTATTTGGTAATCCCAGCTCAGGTTCTACCTCTGCACCACCTATAGGTGCCCCCTGATGGTCACCAAATATTACTTCTGGCTACAACTATTCGAGGAATAAATATGAGATTATTTTCATTTGAGGCGAAGAAGTAAATTTATGAATTGCATTTTCGTTTTCCTTTGCATACACCAGATCATAAAGTCTTCTTCTTGGCCTGATAACAGGTTTAATTTTGTAAAGGGGTTGCCCGATAACTAAAGGCCCATCTCACTATTCCTATCTATTAGACATAAGCATTTTTATGATTTACTTTTTAAAATTCTCTACCATTATTCCCTAGATATCCCAATTTATTGTATTTGTTTTAGCTTCTTATAACTCTCCTTTAGAAACGTTCCAGCATGCTGTCACGACTCTCTTGCCGGGTGTCCCGGGACCAGCCCTCCTTTTCTGTGCCCAACGCTAGGAGGCCCTGTTCCTTGGATTACTTCTAATGCTGTAGACACCGGGGCCACGTGCCTTGCCTTAGCTCCTGAATCCACCCTCAGTCTATACCCTTTCCCCACCCAGGGAAGAGGGGAGTAGTAGTGTACCGTAATACACCAAACAGACTAGCAAGGTAATACAAATAGGGATAAAGGAAAATACCAATCATACAAATATACTCACACAAACAACAAAGGTAAACACCGGGGAGTGGAGGATGGGGTAAAACCAAAGTAGGAGGAGGGGAATTAGCACCCAACAAAAACCTAGCAACAGTCACAGATAAATCGACCAAACACCTTTTCAAACAACAACGACAAACCACCATCTCCTATCCAGGCAGCATGAAGCTACTCTGGCAATGAGTACTAGCTAGAGCTCAGATTATATAACACATGGGAGTGGCTAACAGTGAACAGCTGAGAGCCTTAATACAGGAAAGCTTCCAGGAGCTCTCAACTGAGCAAATTATCCCCTCCACTGCTAAAAGAAAAATCACATTTTTGTCCCTGAGGAAGCCACACACCAGTGGCGAAACGTGTTGGACGTTGTTTGCCCCAACAGAAGCATAGATTTTTCGCCTATTCAGGTTGCTTTACTCTCACAATAACACACACCATTGGCATCATTATATGCTGCTTGTAGGTGTATGCTCTAACCTTTATCTGCTCTTTTTCCTAATGACATGCTATTCGTATCCTAAGTTACTGTCATTTTCATGGGTTTTGATATAATCTTATTGTAGTATTCAACTTTACATGATTATTAGTCCTTTTGATTATAATTTAGAGTGGGATGATTTTATCAACATAGCTTCATAAATACCCATGTTGGCTGTATATATATTTTGTATTGTGGGGATTTGTGCAAGATATTTTGTAGAGAGTATTTGATTATTTTGTATTTCACCCTGAGTTATGTTTATATTTCCTATGCATTTCCTGATGGGGTTGATCACCTCATGTGGTTGATCTTGTTTGTAGTCTTTTTGACTTTTTAATTGTTTTTATGTAATTTTGTGTGCAGCTGTTCATCAATAAATATGTATTTGTTAGAATCTGATTCAGTCTGGTGATCCCTTTCTGTATAGCCTGTCTTTTTCTTGTTCGTTTGTATACATATGGTCTACTGGCTATAGGAGATCCCAGCGATTACGTGTAGTGGTCCCCTCCTTTGTTTGTGTACGCTAAGTCATAACAAGATCCAATGAAGCCTACACGGGATAATCTGGATGACTCTGGCTTTCTTCATGTTGGCCGGCAGGTTCCCCGTCCTCATATTTTCTTTCATTATTCTGACGTTTGTTAGTTTCTGCAAATATAAAAAAAAGAAATAAAACCAGTGTACTTCGGGTGTGCATACACATCGCTAAAATAAAATGCATGCGATGGTGACCTTTCCATAGGGTCCCACACCATTAGCGGCACCGCTCGTCGTCCTTATGGGCGCTGTGGTTCTCAAGGTTCGACTTCACCGATCAAACATTTATCCTATCCTAGGTCCTGGAGAACTTATAGAAGGTGGGCCATCTGTTGGCAGGTTTCACAATACAAACTGCATACATTATTGAATAGATCTATAGACTTGATGTGGCTGGTGTACTTACTTTGATTTTCATGATTAGTATTACAAATATTAACTTTGAAGGATAGAAAAATATAATAAACTTTCTTTAAAAGACAGCGCCACCCATTTCAATAGGCCGTATCTGGAATTGCATCGTCGCCCCACTGGAGTGAGTAGGGCTCAGCTGCAGCGCCCCACACGAACAGTATACACGTGGGGCGTACAGTATGGCCCCGACGATCCGAATAGTTCATTATCAGCAAGACAATCTGTGCTGCGGGACGCCACGTGAGCCAACTCCTGAGAGCAGCGCTGCTTGTCCCTGCAAGTCTGTCTGCTACAAGGTAAACACTAAGTTAAGATCTGGACTGTCACATCTTAAAAGGAGTTTTCATCTTTAATGACTAACCTGGATTTAATGAAAAGCAAAACAGATAGTAGGAGTGTAGACACAATTAAGGTTAGTTTCACATCGAAATTATAGATAACATTAGACAATGTTTGCTAAAAGGGGTTGTCCAGTATTAGAAAAATATTGTTGCTTTAAAAAAAATAAAATAGTGCCACGCCTGTCCACAGGCTGTGTGTGGTATTGCAGCAGAATCTCATTCACTTTTAGTTGTGCAGCAATACCAAACACAATCCAGGTGTGTAGCAATAATGCCCTGCCTGTGGAGGCGCATAAGACACCACCACAGGAAGACACCACCACAGGAAGACACCACCATAGGAAGACCACCACCACAGGAAGACACCACCATAGGAAGACACCATCACAGGAAGACACCACCATAGGAAGACACCATCACAGGAAGACATCACCATAGGAAGACATCACCACAGGAAGACACCACCATAGGAAGACACTACCATAGGAAGACACCACCACAGGAAGACACCAGCACAGGAAGACACCACCATAGGAAGACACCACCACAGGAAGACACCACCATAGGAAGACACCACCATAGGAAGACATCACCACAGGAAGACACCACCATAAAAAGACACCACCATAGGAAGACACCACCATAGGAAGACACCACCATAGGAAGACACCACCACAGGAAGACACCACCATAGGAAGACACCACCAATAATGGCACATGGCAGGAAGGTGGGACTCCATGCTACAGCTGCATTAGTGCACAGGAGCTCTATGATACATGTCTGCTTGTGGTCCCATGTCTTTTATATTGTTAATCAACTGTTCCAAGTCCAGAGCAAAGTAATGCATTACATCCCATCTACAGCCGCTTCTGTCTCCTTCTCTAACTTGACACACACCATCACTTCACACTTCTAGGTCATTTAAGCTATTCTGGTAATTGGCGTTACTGCCCGCTACACTGTACCACCACTGCAAACTCAGTCCTACTGCATCAGTTCCTCTTTGTTACTACAACACTGCTATTCCATTAATCATTGTTCTAGTATAGCTGCATCAGTCACCGATGCGACAACTCTGTTCCTCTGGTCATTGTTGTTCCAGCACTGCTACATCAGCAACTGCTGCAACAATTTCTTCTATTCCTGTCTTTGTTGTTTTAGCTATGATACATCAGTCATCACTGTTCCAGTGCTGCTACGTCGCTCATCACTGTTCCAGAGCTGCTACGTCGCTCATCACTGTTCCAGCGCTGCTACATCGGCCATCACTGTTTCAGAGCTGCTACGTCGCTCATCACTGTTCCAGCACTGCTACGTCGCACATCACTGTTCCAGCGCTGCTACGTCACTCATCACCGTTCCAGCGCTGCTACGTTGCTCATCACTGTTCCAGCACTGCTACATCGCTCATCACTGTTCCAGCGCTGCTATATCGCTCATCACTGTTCCAGCACTGCTACATTGGTCATCACTGTCCAGCGCTGCTACATCACTCACTGTTGCAGCGCTGAAACATCGCTCATCACTGTTCCAGCCTGCTATGTCGCTCATCACTGTTCCAGCGCTGCTACATCGCTCATCACTGTTCCAGCGCTGTTACATCACTCATCACTGTTCCAGCGCTGCTACATTGGTCATCACTGTTCCAGCGCTGCTACATCACTAACTGTTCCAGCACTTGAAACATCGCTCATCACTGTTCCAGCGCTGCTACATCGGTCATCACTGTTCCAGCACTGCTACATCGCTCATCACTGTTCCAGCGCTGCTACATCAGTCATCACTGCTCCAGCACTGCTACATCACTCATCACTGTTCCATCGCTGCTACGTCGCTCAGCACTGTTCTAGCACTGCTACACTGGTCATCACTGTTCCAGCACTGCTACATCAGTCAACTAAGTTGCAGGGCTGCTACATCGCTCATCACTGTTCCAGTACTCCTACATTGGTCAACTCTGTTCTAGCCCTGCTTCAGTCATCACTGTTCCAGCTCTGCTACACCAGCTTCTCCTTTACAGCATGTTACATCTTCCACACCACTTCTCACCATCACTGCAGTCCTGCTGCACCAGCACCACCTGTCCGTGGTGCTCAAGAACTGATTTTGCGCACCAGAGGGTTCCAGGGTCTATCGCTCCAGGTGACACACAACATATGTACACCACAATCTACACCAGAAAGTTAAAAATTCAATACAAGAGGAGACTGTCTTTATGGACAGTGTCGCTGAATTGTAAGTACATAGCTCAGAACACCAATATTAAACAATCTCCTTTAGAGTTCTATCGTCATGGAAACAGTTTCCCATACTTCACACATTCTCTGTAAATTCTGCATCCTCCCACGTTTTCACACTGTAATTGGCGCTCGGCTTTACACAGTGCACACAATGCACCCTTTCACAATGTGGTTGAGCGTCTCCTGTTTAGCATCTGCTTAACCTTTACTGCCTGGAGACGACATAAAAGTCAGTGGAAAATACCTGAGAATTCCTAATATGGCAGTCCGAATAACCAGCAAGGTTTCAGTGCAGGCGACACCTCTAATTTCACTTAAATGTTGCACTAAAACTAGTTTTTATCTTAAAGGGGATCTCCAGAAATATAAAAAATAATGGAAGAAAGAAAAATGTAATTCTATATATAGAGATGACAATCTCAAATATACAGTATATGCAATTATTTCACTTTAAACTGGAGGTATAAAAAATAAAGTGGAGAACATGATGGCAGTTTTATATGGGATTAATCTGGTTATTTTGTATGTATCAAGTGGCAGTTTATGACCTTTGAAAGGAAAAAAGATCAGGCATGTTGAAAACCAATATGCCCAATCCTATGTTTCCAAGGTTTAGCTGCCACTTATTTGATGAACGTGGCCACATTAAGCTGATGCCAGACTCTCTGACAGCGCCTTATCTCCTGTGGAAATAATACAATTGGGCATATTGACAGCTGTGATATGTGTGATATAGGTGATATCCTGTAATTCCTAAAGTAAAGGGTAGTAGCTTACTTTAAACTCCTGTTCCAGACCAACTTTCTCAAAGTGCGGCGCCGGACTGTACAATGTCTGAAGGTGTTTCTCTAATGAGGCCACGTCGAGCTCCGTGTCACCATAGAGGTAGTATTCTAGTAAGGCTTGATAAATGAATGAATACTGCATCTGAAAGAATGATAGAAAATCACTTCAGAATAGTAGAGGTTATAAAAGAGTAACACATAAAAAACTTTACTATCCGTTCATCCAGCTCCTAATCCTTAGAATAGACATTGATCTACATGATGACATTCTGGCTTCCTGCAGCCACCACTAGGGGGAGCTGAGGAGCTTACTGCATACTGTGTATACACTGACTCTTAACTCCCCCTAGTGGTGGCTGTAGGAAGCCAGGAGATCCCCATTCAGCTGTGTCTCTGCAAGGGAATGTAGGGCTCAGTATCAGATCTGATCTCTATAAAACCAACTAAGCGCTCAGAGGTGCATCCTGCCGCCGACCACCGTCATCCAGGATGTCAGGACTTTCTCTTGCAGCTGCTGGCCAACAGAGGTGTTACCAATGTAAGGGACCTTATATGACATACAGAAGTGATCTCTGACTTGTGACTACCCTTCTATTGCAATATCACAACTTCCATCATGCCTGTGCCTGTGCAGCTGTAGCTGTAGGCATGATGAGAGTTGTAGTTTTGCACCGGCTGCCGCTGATAGCTGGAGACTACATTCTTGTTGTTTTCTTACATCGGTTTGCACCATTTGGGGCCGTTGACCTCGGATTTTCAAAACAAAATCGAAAACGTCCACCTTCTTTTCTTCATTCATCATGTCGATAATAGCATCTATCAATATGAACGTGCCCGTCCGTCCAACACCGGCGCTAAAAGACGCAAAACAGCACAGATTAGTCAGATAAATCAGGAAAATAAAAATAAATGTCAAATATTTCACTACTTTTACCTGGCGTCTGTCCAGGGGGGTGGATTTTCATGAATACACTAGATTCATACTGATAAAAATCCCTTTAATCTCCCATCTATATATGTGGTTGCACAGACGCAATCTGATGCTTTGCATTACTCATTTCGGCCACTAGGTGGTGCAATGCACTAAACTCTTAATAAGGACCAGTTACTTGCAATAAATTGTAATTTTTCCACCTTGTGTAAATGCCACCGTTCTCCCGAATCCGGGTGTTCTTTACTTTTTGCCCCTGCACCTCTATTCCTGAGTTCATCCCTTTTTATAAATATAGTCTTTTTAGCCAAGTGGGCGTGTTTACCAAGAAGAGTTCACTAACAAGACTAGATTTATATGCAAGTAAGAGGGGGGCTATATCTCACCAAAAAAAAAGACCACCACCCGATTCAGGAGATTCACCAGATAAAAGAAATGTACATATTTATGGCAAGTAACAGGTCTTGCTATAAAATCCAGATTGAAATAGGCCAGTCGGCTGTATCCAAATGAGCCGCCATAGACTTGTAGCCTAAGTCCACACAACCCCTTTAAGGCCACTTTTGTTTTTCTATTCGTAAGGATTTCGTAAGAAGTTTTAATCTTAGCATGTAACCTCCAGACTACTCATGGCAGAAGATCTGACTGTATTTCTCCTTCTGACCAGCAGGTGTCACTGTTCCTTTAACTAGAATCTAGAACGTTTCCTTGTTATACAGGAATGTGGATGAGTTCCTGGTTTCCGGACCTTGAAAATGTCTCCTGGGGCAGGTCAGTATTAGCAAATTGGGTTTTCAGATTCTGCAGTGATGGGCGGATTTGTATACACCCATTATAGGATTTCCCATTTTTTACAACACAGGAACTAGGTGTACAGTTACATAAGGTGCAGCCATAGTCCGTGCCAGGGTCAAGGCTTGTTCCTTAAAATAACTTGTGTCATAAGTGCAATTATTTTATGAGGTCCCGTCAAATATAACTTGTCACCAGAGTGTATAAAAGGAATTTGTACGAAGACCCCCACCTACCATATATAAACTGGGGTCTACTTATATAGAAAAAATGCCTTTGGGGGCGGAATCCCATATATGCTGCATCTGCATCTTCCATAGGAAACATCCAACTTCTTAGTTGCCTCCTTTTCTCTCTGCTCGTATATATATATATATATATATATATATATATATATATATATATATATATATACACACACACACACAGATAAAATCATATATATATATAGATCTCATGACCATATTAAATATGCTATGGAGGCAAAAATATTTCATCTACAGGAATGAGTATAAAACTGCAGAAAGCGTCATCTAGTCATGTGTAGTATCATAGCAGGATACTATACAATAGAGGATCATTTGTTTTACTGTTCCACTGTCTCTGAAAAGTGTCTATAATATATTCTACTGTGTTGTGTTTACAGCTTCAGTGCAGATCTATGTGTCGCCATAGTGACAGACAATCAATCAATGTGAACTGTACGATCCCACAGTCCTGCTCCCTTTCTTCCGTTCCCTGCTGCTTATATACTTCTGGTAGATAACAAGAATGGAACCAAGTAACTCCCCATATTCGGTGTTGACAGATCTATTGATTGTTGTTCCTCTATTATTCCTCCCCTAATTGTATACATAACTTGACAAACGAGTGCATCACTACTCCCCTTGTGCGACACTTTAGGCTGGGTGCAGACGACCAGCTGTTCTGTCAACCGAGAGAATCGGACGATTATATTATTCACATTCTGATCACAGTGTGTCCATAGTGTGATCCAATTTTCTCCGATGAGAAGATGGAGAAAAAAAAAGTCTCCATTTTCTGCATTCTGTCAGTCTGTGGAAATTGGACTGCACTCAGATGTTCATCCGAGTGCAGTCCGATGGTTTCCACGGGCCTAACGACTTGCATGGCCGAGTGCGATCTGATAATCGGATCCAATGCAGCGATCTTTTCCTTGACCTTAGCAGAAAACAAAATCGGACCTTATAGAAAAACATTGGTCCCAGTGTGATGTTTTGTCTGATCGCACTGGGACTGAAAATGCGCCCAGCCTTCGTGTGTAGAGACATCCCGCATTCACAGGGGAAATAGTAACACTTCAACACAAACTCCTGAGAACAGACGCTCTCGGCGCTCCGTGGGTTCTCGTCGTTGTCGGAACCGTGGCGCAGAAGTTACCTGCAGTGAACAACGATGGGTCCGGCTTGCGCGGGATTGACAGATTTGACTTTCTTGAGGAACTTCAGCATGCCAATGGGTGTGAAGGGCACGCCGAAGTCCGGCCAGCTGGTGAAATGGAGCTGCGTCACCAGCCTGGGGGCCTTGCAGCCATCATGGACCTACAAAAAAAACAACAACAGCCAGATTAAACATTTCTTCCAAGCGGCCATGTATACGTGGCATGTGAGTCCGAGCGGAGGGAACACTTACCGGCTGTATGCAGAACTTCCGGACGGTGTAATCCACCAGAACAATCACATCTTCTACCGACACCCGGATATTCCCATATATCCAGCAGCCTTGGTCCGGCCAGTACTGGTGACATTTATCCTACAGAAAAGTTACATCTGCATTCAGAATGTAGGCGGATCTCTCCACCATAAGTATAGCATAGCCGTGCATCGTACTCCGCCATCGCCAGCAGCCTCCCCACTTAGGCTCGACCTCTGCTCCATACAGACAAGACTCTACAGATCCCCATTATAGAGATCGATCCATCAGTCACGTTCACTTCTATGGGACTGACAGAGACAGCCTTTTTGATGGAAGGGTGGCGAGCATGTGCCCCACTGATCCATTCACACTGGATTATTTGGGACCCCTGATCTCAGGTATCTGTGGGGGTCCCAATTATCTGAGCCCTCCCCCATTAATCATACATTTATCACCTATTCTATGGATTGGTGATGTGTATTTAGACTTAAAACCCTATTTAATTGGGTATTCCCATATCAGACGATTTTGAGAACAGGACCTCCACTTGCACCACCGGGATTGTTGCGGTGGACACTTTTGTGCATTGACTTCCATGGAAAATACCCGGGAATAAAGTACATACATTTCTCGTGAGGATGGATCGGCATCCATCAGAAATGTATCACAGATCATACGGATAGCTGTGATCAGAGTTGCATCTTTTCCTTATGTTATGTGATCGTCACGTGCTGCATCGACAGATTTAACTGCTCTAGTCACAGCAAGAGCTGCACTCCTGATTTGACCCTTTGCATTGCTGAAGTGAAGCACTGAAGGCAGTAAGTGATCATCACTTTTTGTATCAAATATCATTTTAATTCTGTGCAACATATTCACACCTGATGACGTAAATCACGAGACTGCGGAGGAAAATATCAGGAAAGTGCAGGAAGGACGGGAAGCCGACGTCATTACACCAGCGGCCTCCTTCCTTATCTGCAGCCTCACCTCCTATTATAATACTTGGACTTTGTCACAGTCCTCATACAATAAAATCTGAAGGCACGTCAGAGGGAAGGACATGATAAGAGTCAGGACACAAACCTCCTTCCTCTCCTTCAGGTTGGTGAGCATGACTATGGTGGCAGATTTCTGCTCCCAGATCATTCTCCAAAAGTCATTCATGGTCTCCGGTTTGGGGCCTGTGGTGGAAGAGAAACATAAAAACTGCTACAAACACATTGTAAATGCAGAGTATTCTCATTGGACATCGATCGGCATGATAGGGATGGTTTTAAAAACAGCCAAGAGCGTCGCTCTCTCGGGTGCTGCCAGTGGCGGGTGCTGCCAGTGGCGGGTGCTGCCAGTGGCGGGTGCTGCCAGTGGCGGGTTCTGCTGGTGCATACACGAGATCAGCAGCAGGAGTGGAGCTGTAACTCTCAGCTCGGCTATTGCAGCAAAAAAAAAAAAAACCCAAAAACTAGCTTTGATCCCTGTAATTTAACCCTTTAAATGCAGCTGTCAATAGCAAAATTGGCATTTAAAGGGGTTTTCTAAACATTGCTGATCAGGAGCTTATCAATCACCTACCGGACTGCTGGATTGTTTGGTGTCATGGTTGCACCAAAAGCATGAACTAGGCGCTCTCTAATACTACATGACACAGCTTTCCAATGATCCGGCCAGCTTCAGAGCAGCATTTATACGTTTTTGTCAATAGAACTTGTAAGCGCTGCGCTTCTTGCCTAGGAGAACAGCCACCGCCGATAGACCACAGTAGTGGCTGATAACCTAGTCAAGGAGCTTTAATTTAAAGAATTACAACTTCTTCTGTTATGGAAAAAGGAGAGGGTTTTTAATATGACGTAAATTTCAAAAGTGTTGGATTTTACAAGCATTTTACACTTTTATCTGCTTATGATGTTGAGAATAACTCCTTTAAGTGGTGAAACAGAGGGAGGAAGCTCCCTCTGTCATCCCCCAACGTCAACAGAAGGAGGAAGGTCCCTCTGTCACCACCCATCGTCGACAGGAAGCTTCCTCTGTCACCACCCATCGTCAACAGAGACAGGAAGCTCCCTCTGTCACCACCCATCGTCAACAGAGACAGGAAGCTTCCTCTGTCACCACCCATCGTCAACAGAGACAGGAAGCTCCCTCTGTCACCACCCATCGTCAACAGAGACAGGAAGCTTCCTCTGTCACCACCCATCGTCGACAGAGAAAGGAAGCTTCCTCTGTCACCTCCCATCGTCGACCGAGACAGTAAACTTCCTCTGTCACCTCCCATCGTCGACAGAGGGAGGAAGCTCTGTCTATCATCCCCATCATCGACAGAGGAAGGAAGCTCTCTCTGTCACCTCCCATCGTCGACAGAGGGAGGAAGCTCTCTCTATCATCCCCATCATTGACAGAGGAAGGAAGCTCTCTCTGTCACCTCCCATCGTCGACAGAGACAGGAAGCTTCCTCTGTCACCACCCATCGTCGACAGAGGGAGGAAGCTCCCTTTGTCATCCCCATCGTTGACAGAAGGAGAAAGGTCCCTCTGTCACCACCCATCGTCGACAGAGGGAGGAAGCTTCTTCTGTCACCACCCATCGTCGACAGAGACAGGAAGCTTCCTCTCTCACCACCCATCGTCGACAGAGGGAGGAAGCATCCTGTCATCCCCATCGTCGACAGAGGAAGGAAACTCCCTCTGTCACCACCCATCCTCGACAGAGACAGGAAGCTTCCTCTGTCATCCCCATCGTCGACAGAGGAAGGAAGCTCCCTCTGTCACCCCCATGGTCCCTACCACTTTGAGATGAGTTGCACGGCCTAATAGAATGCCAGTCAGCTTACACTGGCAGACACACCATACTGCAATACTGAAGCACTGATGATCTATGAGCAAGTGGGATTTAAAATAAATAGGTTTAAAAAATTCAATATTAAAAAAAAATTCCATCACTGCAGCGGCGTGTCCCCTTCAGTCCCCTGACCATCAAGGGTGGCAGGTCAAAAGTTAAAATATCAATGCGGCAAAGGAATAGGACGTTGAGTGCACTATAACCACTACATTTCTTGCTCTTATCCATGCGCATTTCTGGTATTGCTGCAAATAATAAATTGACCTATGTTGCAATACCAGTCACAACCCATGGACAATAGTGGCGCAGTTCATGGAATAACTGCTTTACAAACATTTGTCATCATGACTTTTGCAGCAGAGCCCCGATGCCTTATAAACATACCACACGTTCCTACCTTGAGCTGCTATAAACTTATTCTTCTCTCTGTAGCCCTGAAATGAAAGGAACAAACATTGCGAAACGCGTCAGCTGTGCCAAGAAAGTGAGCGACAAGGACGCGGAGTGTATGAAACAGATGGGAAACTCGGCTCTTACATCTATGTATGAGGCGTTAATGTAGTCCGAACATACGGATCCATCAGCTGTCAGCACAACTCTGGAGTGGTCGTCTGATGAGAGAACAGAACCAATGACGAACTGGCTGCAACTTTCTACACAATTAAATCTGATTTATTTACAAAAGGAAATGTCGCCATGGACCAGAAATCAAACAATCAGATGTCAACTTTTATCAGAAAATGTGGCGCCATTGATACATTTATTGATACACTTATTCGCTCATTACATCACCAGGATGGATTTGTATCCGCTGGAAATAAACCATGGCGTTCTCTATTCAGTGACAGC
Organism: Ranitomeya imitator; assembly: GCF_032444005.1. Taxonomy (NCBI): domain Eukaryota; kingdom Metazoa; phylum Chordata; class Amphibia; order Anura; family Dendrobatidae; genus Ranitomeya; species Ranitomeya imitator. Next base: position 820,027,200 of record NC_091283.1, read on the forward strand.
AAGCAGAGATCTCGAAAACAGAGTGTAATAATAAGGAAACAATTGATGTTTGTGTTTTATGACAGGAACAAAGATCTTGAGGAAAAAAATATCAGAATAATACATTGGGAAATTGAATAAAAAAAGATACAATACCCCTGTAAGAGTTTACTACACTAGTCAAAATGCCGGTCTAAGGGTGGAAGGGTGAAGCAACCATATACAGTTAGGGCCAGAAATATTTGGACAGTGACACAAGTTTTGTTATTTTAGCTGTTTACAAAAACATGTTCAGAAATACAATTATATATGTAATATGGGCTGAAAGTGCACACTCCCAGCTGCAATATGATAGTTTCCACATCCAAATCGGAGAAAGGGTTTAGGAATCATAGCTCTGTAATGCATAGCGTCCTCTTTTTCAAGGGACCAAAAGTAATTGGACAATGGACTCTAAGGGCTGCAATTAACTCTGAAGGCGTCTCCCTCGTTAACCTGTAATCAATGAAGTAGTTAAAAGGTCAGGGGTGGATTCCAGGTGTGTGGTTTTGCATTTGGAAGCTGTTGCTGTGAGCAGACAACATGCGGTCAAAGGAACTCTCAATTGAGGTGAAGCAGAACATCCTGAGGCTGAAAAAAAAGAAAAAATCCATCAGAGAGATAGCAGACATGCTTGGAGTAGCAAAATCAACAGTTGGGTACATTCTGAGAAAAAAGGAATTGACTGGTGAGCTTGGGAACGCAAAAAGGCCTGGGCGTCCACGGATGACAACAGTGGTGGATGATCGCCGCATACTTAATTTGGTGAAGAAGAACCCGTTCACAACATCAACTGAAGTCCAGAACACTCTCAGTGAAGTAGGTGTATCTGTCTCTAAGTCAACAGTAAAGAGAAGACTCCATGACAGTAAATACAAAGGGTTCACATCTAGATGCAAACCATTCATCAATACCAAAAATAGACAGAAAAACACCTCAAGAAGCCAGCTCAGTTCTGGAAAAGTATTCTATGGACAGATGAGACAAAGATCAACCTGTACCAGAATGATGGGAAGAAAAAAGTTTGGAGAAGAAAGGGAACGGCACATGATCCAAGGCACACCACATCCACTGTAAAACATGGTGGAGGCAACGTGATGGCATGGGCATGCATGGCTTTCAATGGCACTGGGTCACTTGTGTTTATTGATGACATAAGAGCAGACAAGAGTAGCCGGATGAATTCTGAAGTGTACCGGGATATACTTTCAGCCCAGATTCAGCCAAATGCTGCAAAGTTGATTGGACGGCGCTTCATAGTACAGATGGACAATGACCCCAAGCATACAGCCAAAGCTACCCAGGAGTTCATGAGTGCCAAAAAGTGGAACATTCTGCAATGGCCAAGTCAATCTCCAGATCTAAACCCAATTGAGCATGCATTTCACTTGCTCAAATCCAGACTTAAGACGGAAAGACCCACAAACAAGCAAGACCTGAAGGCTGCGGCTGTAAAGGCCTGGCAAAGCATTAAGAAGGAGGAAACCCAGCGTTTGGTGATGTCCATGGGTTCCAGACTTAAGGCAGTGATTGCCTCCAAAGGATTTGCAACAAAATATTGAAAATAAAAATATTTTGTTTGGGTTATGTTTATTTACTTTTGACCTCCTAAAATGTGGAGTGTTTGTAAAGAAATGTGTACAATTCCTACATTTTCTATCAGATATTTTTGTTCAACCCTTCAAATTAAACGTTACAATCTGCACTTGAATTCTGTTGTAGAGGTTTCATTTCAAATCCAATGTGGTGGCATGCAGAGCCCAACTCGCGAAAATTGTGTCACTGTCCAAATATTTCTGGCCCTAACTGTATGATCACACCAAAGGAATTCGTAATTTCGCCAAGAGGGGAACCAATGGAACCAATAAAAGGCAACCTTCAGGTGACTAGTTATTGATTTTACTATGGAGCCCTCCTTGCTTAAAGGGGTTGTTCGGACCTTGGGGTACAAGTCTGCATGCACTCTCTGTGACTGCGCACCTGTGAGTCCTCATAGCGCATGCACTGTTTGGATTCTCATGTGCTGACGCCAGGAGGGGGATCATGTGACCGCAAGTATGTGACTTGTATACTTCTGGCCACATTCCAACTAGACGTATCCAGCCTTGTTCAGTACACTTGCATTGAGCGAGGCTCCGCACAGCTAGTCGGCATGTGACTGCATAAGTGCAAATCACATTCTTGTGGTTTTGTGCCCACTGCTCTCAACGTCTGGACTGGAAAATCCTAACAACCCTTACTATGCATACTGGAGACTCATACCCTAACTGAATAATCCATTTGAAGGGAATCTGTTACCAGGTTTTTGCTACCTCTTAAAGAACAGCATAATGTAGAGACAGAGACCCTGATTCCAGTGATATGTCACTTACTGGGCTGTTTGCTGTCATTTTGATAACATCAGTTTTCTTTACTGCAGATCTATCGTTTTTTTGAATGCTGAGCTCTGTATACCCCCGCCAACACTAGTAAATGGCTGCTCTCTGCGTGTGTACAGGGAAAACTGCCAATCAGTGGTGGGGACGGGGTTATACTGCTCATGAACACGGAGGACTATCTGACAGCAGGTTACTAGTCCTCCAGTGATAATCTCCTGCTGATAAAATAGGGATTTTATCAAAACTACAACAAGCAGCCCAATAAGTGACACATCACTGGAATCAGGGTATCTGTCTCTACATTATGTTGCTCTCAGATTAGTTGTCAAAAACCTGGTGACAGATTCCCTTTAAGTTCCCCAAACATGTCAGACTAAAGTTGCCTGAAGCTGGTGTTATCAGCGAAATGGACAGACAGTCTGATGTATATGGGGGCTTTAGTGTAAACCCCCTTCAAAAAGTACAACACTGCCTTGCCTTATTTTAGAACAGAGATGTAAGTTGATGCCCCTGGGCCCTTATGGAAAGTCTGTAAATTGCATTCAAAGAGCATTTGAAGTCATTTTTTTGTGTGTTTTTTTATGTTCACGATGATTTTGTTCACCAAGTTAAAAAATCGTTTAAAAACATTTTTTTCTGCATATTTCAACATCGTTTATATGCATGGGGCTGTTTTTTTAAAATTTGTATTGTCTTTTTTTCAACCAGAAACACCTAAAAAAAAATTAACATATTGCCTCTTTTTCCACTTGAGAAAAACAGCACCATGTGCACTACAAGCGTTCTCCCATTGAAGCCAACGGAAGCTCATACCAAGGACTGTTCTTCAAGTGGATTTTTAGAAAAGAATCCGCTGCAAAATCCACATGAAATTCCTCTGTGAGAACACGTCCTTCCTGTGAAGCACAAGGGCTCATCGCTTCCCCCTCACTATATACATTTTTTATTTTCCACAACTGATCTGATTCTTCTTTCTGCAGCAGGCTGCCTGTTTACACAGACAAGTAAGAATATGCTCGGAAGGATTCCTGGGACTTTGCCAACTCAATCTACAACTGCCGAAACATTTTCTACATTTTTATCACCACAAGAACAATAAATGCGTATATGGCTGGAGATCAGTAACGATGGGATAATTACAGTATTTTTTGGACCATAAGAAAAAATTGGGGTGGGAATTAGGGACACATCTTATAGTCCGAATGTAGCTTACCAGCTGATTGAGGCAGTGGTGGAGTGGTGCCCCATTTCTGCCGCCGCCGGCTTCCTGAGGAAAGGACCCTGCCTTCCTGAGGAAAGGATACCTTAAATACGGACTATAAAACGGACTCCCATCTTATAAAAAAAATATTTTTTTTCCTATTTTCCTCCCCCAAATTTGGGGTGCGTCTTATGGTCCAGTGCGTCTTATAGTCCGAAAAATACGGTACGCCTCCCTATTAAGAAGTAACACCTAGAAAAAATACATCTAGGGATCATTCAGACATCCGATTTTCTCGTACAAGTGCCATCCGGATAGCACTCGCACCTGTGATAGTCTATGTGGCCGTTTCGGAATATTTTAGAGACCGAGCGGTTGATGGAAAAAATTACAAAGACATGTTTGATTTTGATCAAAGAGACAGACTCGATAGGTCCGGGAAAAAAATCTGACCGCTCTCGGATGACATCTAACTGCGGCCCGATTTTCACCGAATGTCAAAAAGGAGAAGTTGGAGAAACATTTTTTATTTCCTCCACGTATGTGAAAAGCTGATGACACTCGGAGCACGCTCTGACGTGTCCATTTTTCTCATACGTGAAGAAATTGGAGGTCAGAATAAAACCCTACGCTCAACTCCATGATTCCCGATTCTTTTTTGACATCTCTATTTAAGGGAACACTTGTATTCTCCATTACATTGGACCAAATCCACTCTTTCTTTAATTTTGCCTTGTGAATCACAGGCGTTCTGCTGTAACATAGTAACATAGTTAGTAAGGCCGAAAAAAGACATTTGTCCATCCAGTTCAGCCTATATTCCATCATAATAAATCCCCAGATCTACGTCCTTCTACAGAACCTAATAATTGTATGATACAATATTGTTCTGCTCCAGGAAGACATCCAGGCCTCTCTTGAACCCCTCGACTGAGTTCGCCATCACCACCTCCTCAGGCAAGCAATTCCAGATTCTCACTGCCCTAACAGTAAAGAATCCTCTTCTATGTTGGTGGAAAAACCTTCTCTCCTCCAGACGCAAAGAATGCCCCCTTGTGCCCGTCACCTTCCTTGGTATAAACAGATCCTCAGCGAGATATTTGTATTGTCCCCTTATATACTTATACATGGTTATTAGATCACCCCTCAGTCGTCTTTTTTCTAGACTAAATAATCCTAATTTCGCTAATCTATCTGGGTATTGTAGTTCTCCCATCCCCTTTATTAATTTTGTTGCCCTCCTTTGTACTCTCTCTAGTTCCATTATATCCTTCCTGAGCACCGGTGCCCAAAACTGGACACAGTACTCCATGTGCGGTCTAACTAGTGATTTGTACAGAGGCAGTATAATGCTCTCATCATGTGTATCCAGACCTCTTTTAATGCACCCCATGATCCTGTTTGCCTTGGCAGCTGCTGCCTGGCACTGGCTGCTCCAGGTAAGTTTATCATTAACTAGGATCCCCAAGTCCTTCTCCCTGTCAGATTTACCCAGTGGTTTCCCGTTCAGTGTGTAATGGTGATATTGATTCCGGTTTCGCACCTCTTCTTGGGTTAGATTGGTGACCCTTAATATAGGGTGTAAACACTAGGCGCTCCAGCGGGTTTAATAAGACTCTGTCCACATTCCGGGGGGACACATATCGACCTTTACATATGATCCCCCTCACTGCCTCACAATGGTCATACATATACGGCACCAGATAGAACGGAATAAAAAAGGGGACCTGCTTTAGGAAACAAATAATGCAAATATTTATAAATCACCTTTAAACAAACGGTTGATAACTGAGCACATGTCACTTGGAAGACATAAGTAAGTGGTTCTGTCTTACAGATGGGACTTACAGGGCAGGATATTGGGGTATCTGTTGTTTTCCTTGTTTTCTTCCCTATTGGCCACTTCAAACGTTCCTTGGAAATTCCCAGACTGTAACGACTGTAGAATTAAAAAAACAAAAAAACAAATTATTCTTGCGCCTGTTACAGTCTGATACCTTTGCTATATAATGGATCTGCACCTATACATTATTTATTCCCACTGCATCAACTGCTCTCCCACTTAGGCCTCATTCAGATATCTGTTATTTTTTTTATCACATAGGAGAAAAACGGACCAATTATTTTGATCAGAATTTGGTCTGAGCGTATTAGTTTTTCTCTTACATAGAGAGGTAGTTTTTCCACCTTCTCCATTCACTTGGACTGCATTCAGATGGCATCCGAGTGCGGTCCTTGAACCTATAGACTTGAATGGTCCATTTTGACCCGACTTTTGGATCAAAATCGAACATATTTCCGCGATTGTCTGATTTTGGTCCAAGTATCAGATCAAACTCGGCAATGCAAGTCTATGGGTCGCTGAATAAATTGGAAGGCACTCGGATGCCATCTGTGTGATCTCTGTTTTTCACTGACTAATAAATAAAAGAAGGTGAAGAGACTTTATTTTTATTCATCAGTGATAAAAAAAAAAAAATGAAAGAAACTCTGACCAAACTCAGATGAAAATGTTGACGAAACTCGGTTTGTTTTACTCGTATGTGAAGAAACCTGACGTTTCACTGAGCCCTAAGGATGAGAGGAGCGGAGATGTGCACGCTCAACCTCCGCCCTAGTCAGATGGAGCGCCTTTCTCAGGTTCGGTGGTCAGACCCCCAACAATTGGGAAGTTATTCCCTATCCTATGGAAAGGGGGAGATTTCTAATTTTGGTACATAAATGGCCTGTCACATGCAAAATACATATGTCCAAAAATTACCGTGTCCAAAAATTACCATGTCCAAAAATTACTGATAATTACGGGAATATATCACGTGTGGAAAGCCAGTAGCACTGTGCATGGGGCTATGGCCCACCTGGCTGGGGTCTGATAGTGGATCCGCAGGAAAATGAAGGGGAAATTAAAACTCACTTTAGCCCTGCATGTCATTGTGAAAGAAAAAAATGGAAATCTGACTCGAGGCGATCTGCTGTGATTGGCGATCTTCCAGCACGGACAGTCTTTCCCCATAGACTCACATTGTACTCCTCTCTAAAGAGCTTCCCGTCATCCGCCGACCGGATCCGCACCTCCTCTTCTAAATGCTCCACTGGAATCGGGAAGTATTTCTTCACAACGGTGGGCGAGCTGCTCAGTAACATCACCCTCTGCTGCTCTGTTGGGCCGAAAAACAAAATTATATTCATTTATGACCATACAAGACAATAAAAAAGGCACCAAAATGTAAAAACAACTTCACCAAACAATCGTCAACAATCGTCGCCTAGGCCTCCATTTTCCTTCCCAGTCTCAGGCCACTATCCCAGTAATAGGCAGCACTGTCCTGACTAACAGAAACGAGTGGCCATTGCTATTGCTGCAAATACTCTGTGCTGCGCTACCCTCATAACCAGAAAGGCTACCCCATCGGAACAACAAACTCCAGCCCAATTTTTTATACTGGGAATAAACACTCTCTAAATGCCCAACCCACTGAATGCAGCAGGTCACCAATACAATGCATGGTCTCCGGTGGTCCTCCGGATAAAGAGAATGTTACATTCGGAGGTCGCCTTCTTCTCTTTTATCCCATAGTTCCGGAGTCAAAAGAAAAAGGTATAGTCCCAAAATTGTGACTATGATACCAATTATCATTCCTGACCAGTACCCCAATCAGACAGTCAGTTTCCCTCTGACTCGTGCACGCGACTGTAAAAATCGGTCGAGTGCTATCCATCCTGTGGACGGATCACACTCGTCCCCATGTTAGTCTTTTGGGCCACGCACATATCCGATTTTTTCCGGCGCAAAGAGAAAAAAAATCGCAGCATGCACAAGTTGCATCCGATTATGGATTGCACTCGGTCATTCATATCTATGGGGAAAAAAAATGAGACTGCACTCAGATAGCATCTGAGTGCAGTCCGATTTTCACAAACCTGATAAAATAGACAAGATGGAGACATTTTTTTTCTCTCCAAACTTTGATCAAACTCTAATCAGAGTGTGATTAGGCCAAGTTTCTCTGATGAGAGAACAACAGGTCACGTGATCCTAGGCTGTGTGTGTCAGCACATAATGACTGTTCAAACCAAGCACAGGTGATCGGTGCACCCGTAGTGTGGCTGAGCAGTTCGTACACCCTCCAACCTACTTGTTATCCATCTATCACCGCCCTTCTCTTCTTTGATTGACAGCTCTGGCATTACAGAAGCCAGCGAAAGGCGGAGAGAGATGGAAATTAAGTAGGTGGGACTGTGCACTGAACTAGTTAACCACGTCATGATGCACCAACCTCCTCTGCTAGGTTTGAACAGTCATTTTTGTGCTGCCTTTAATGATTGAAATATAAGAATTTTGTGAGTAATTTGCTCCCCAAATAGCAAAAACTATCAATAAGATAAGAGAAGAAAGCTTTGTCTGGTTCAGAAAGCCACATTCACGGAACTGCAGTGTGACCTGTGACCCTCGGGTAGTGATTTTTTAGCATTATTCCAGAATGTGAGTCCATTCAGGCAGTCAGAATCGAAGGAACTCACTCAAGGTTTGTTTAGCAGCAATGCTGGGAGCGGGCTTCCAAAAAATTCCATGTTAAAATTCCTTTTTTATTAAAAAAAAAAGTGACTCCGCTAGTGCTGACATGGCCTGAAGAGCGACCGGGAAAAAGGTGAGGAGCGGAACGCTGAAATGTTCTGGAAGCGAGATCTACTGCAGATTTAACCCACCAATTATTAATATCGGATTGTAGATGGAAGAAAATCTAAATTGGATCACTGTTTTCTACTTTGTTCTCCAATTTTAACACCTAAATTGTCCATTAGGTTTCTATGGGTCAAACATAGGCGGTTGGATTATGCTTACCCTTGTAAAGAGACGGCCTCAACCACCTAGATACATGGACCTATTCTGTCGTCATGCCTAGTTTTGTTTTGTAAAAAGCCAGACCCTGGACAGTAAAGTAGCCCTCACCGTTGTCATTTTTGACTATTTTTCTGTTATATTCAGTAGACATAATACCGACATTTAGTGGTAAGACAATAATGCCAATAAAATAAATTGCCATAAACAGACCACATAATACTACCATATTGTGCCAAGACAATAAAACTTACACAATACCTCTATTTAGTGATAAGATTGCACTGTCATATAAAGGCTGTATAATACCACCATATAGTGCCAAGTCAATACAACCTACACAATAGCTATATATAGTGATGTAAAAATGCTGTTGTTATATAAAGTCCTTTTAATACCACTATATAGTGCCAAGTCAATAACAACCTACACAATACCCCTCTATATAGTGATGTGACTGCACTGTCATATAAAGGCCGTATAATACCAACATGCAGTACCAAGTCAATACAACCTACACAATACCCCTCTATATAGTGATGTGAGTACACTGTCATATAAAGGCCGTATAATACCAACATGCAGTACCAAGTCAATACAACCTACACAATACCCCTCTATATAGTGATGTGACTACACTGTCATATAAAGGCCGTATAATACCAACATGCAGTACCAAGTCAATACAACCTACACAATACCCCTCTATATAGTGATGTGACTACACTGTCATATAAAGGCCGTATAATACCAACATGCAGTACCAAGTCAATACAACCTACACAATACCCCTCTATATAGTGATGTGACTACACTGTCATATAAAGGCTGTATAATACCAGCATGCAGTAAAAGTCAATACAACCTACACTATAATACCCCCTCTATATAGTGATGGGACTATACTGTCATATAAAGGCCGTATACTACCACCATGTAGTGCCAAGTCAATACTTCCATAAAACACCCACATAATACCTCAACTAATATGCAGTATCATAATATAAGAGGACCCAAAATACTGCCTATATATCCCACATAATACTGCAATTTAAAGGCCAAAGAATGCCGCTGTCACAGGTTTACCGCCACAGAGAGGAGCTAGAAGACCCGCAGCGTCTGATTTCTCATACTCCTGCATGGATTAGAAGCACTTCACCTTCATATTAAACAGCAAAGGTTTCTTTTAGCAGTGCAGGGGTTATTCTGCTCAGTTGAGAGCTCCTGGAAGCTTTCCTGCATTAGGGCTCTCAGCTGTGCACTGTTAGCCACTTCAATCTCCTATATAATTTAGGTCCTGGCTAGCACTCATTGTCAGAGTTAGCTTATGCTGCATGGCTGGAGGCTGTTGGTGGTTGTTATATCAGAAGGCGGCTGGAGAATTTATCTGTTGCTAGGTTTTGAGCGTATGATAATTCCCTTTCTTCTTCTACTTTAATTTAACCCCATCCTCCACTCCCTGGTGCATTTGACTGCTGTTTATGTGAATATATTTCTATCATTGGAATTTTTCATTATCCCTGTTCGTATTACTTAGTCTAGTTGTAGTATTATGGTACACTACTACTTCCCTCTTCCCTGGGTGCTGGAAGGGTACAGACTGAGGGCGGACTAAGGAGCTAAGGTTTGGTATGTGGCCCCGGCATCTTCACCATCAGAAGTAATCCAGGGAACAGGGTGTCCCTAGTGTTAGGAACATGGAAGGAGCCCCTGGTCCAGGGACACCCCGCAATAGAGTCGTGACAGCTGCCGTATGCCTCAAAAACATTGGTGTATTTAGATTTTTCCTGTGGTTCTCTTGCTTAGGGTCCCCAAGAAATTGGGGCCCTGGGCAATTGCCAAGCTTTCGACTCCTAGTTAGCGCATGTACTATAGATGTCATAGAGAAGTGCTCTCGTACTTGGGACCCATGGCTATGAGTCAGAGAGGAAAGATCCTAACAGCTCTCCCCTTTGTAGACCCAGCTTGGTCATCCAGGTGAATGGCCACCATCTAATTCCAAGTAAGGCCAGACATGGCTTCCTGCAGCGATAAGAGCTGATCATCGGTTTCTGGAGTTGTATTCACGATAATCAAGTAAAATACGTTAGTTAAAACTAATTTAACTTTATGGTACCATTTCGTAATGTCGCCGAAAAGCATAGTATATCGTCATTCTTTTACTTTCCCCTACTGTTCTTTTGAAGTTTATTTTTTGGCTGTGGATCTACTTAGTGTTCTTCGATTTTTCTCTGCAGGTAACTGCTTCTCACTTTTGGCATTCTCATACTTTCCTCTACTGGTATCCATTCACGTTTCTGAATTTATTTCTTGTTTCATCTACACTTTTCTTGAAAGTCTATTCCTGGTTCCTTCTTTCCCCTAATGGGATCCTCTTAAAGGAGATGTCTACTGAAAACAAATTGATGAATGGATGTCTGACCATTGGGATCCGCTCCGATCAGCAGTTCATTTTCAGACTATTCAAGACGTGTGGAAGAATCATTGTACAGAAAAGAAAAGGTGAGCGCTACCATGAGTTCTGTGTCTTGCCGGGAGTGAAGCATCCTGAGACCGTTCATGTGTGGGGGCTTCTCATCTGTGGTGGGGGCTCACTCACAATTTGGACTAAGGTCACTGCCATGAGTAAAAAATGGGATGTAAACATCCTCCAAGGGACATTTCTTCCAGCGACCCAGGAGCAATTTGGTGACGAGCAACTCTTTTTTTCCAGCATGATGGAGACCATGTCACAAGACAAAAATGATATCTAAGTGACTCAGTGAACAAAACATTGACATTTTGGGTTCCCAAATCTCAATCCCATTGAGAACTTATGGTCAATCATCAAAAAGTGAGTGGACAAACAAAAATGCAGAAATTCTGAAAAATGAGAAGCACTGATTAGACAAGAATGGTTCCGTCATCAGTCAGGATTAGGGCCCAGAAGCTGATATCCAGCTGCTGGGGCGAAGGGAAGGATTCTTGAGAAATAAGGGTCAACACAAGGAGACGACCATCTGGCTAGAAATGTTCGTGGTGAAGTCATTGACCGGTGAAGAGTCATTGACCTTTATGGGGTACAGATGTGCACTATGAAGAAGTTGCAGACCACGCATGTCCAGTGATAGACATCTGCTCTCCACGATAGTCAGGGACCTAACCGGGGGCATTAGCAACCCAACACTTATCGACCACGGGACTGTGAATTTTATTTTGCAACCACTGACTAAAATAGGTGGCATGCCCAATAGTAAAAGTTTGGAATAAACAGCTGACAAGACATCGACAGCAACATTTCCAGATATTTTGGGAGTTATACTTTTTTTTACTTTCCCGTTTTTAAAATTTTTTAAAAAGGCGACCCACGCGAAAAGTAAGGAAGACTAAAAAAGACAAAATGGTGGCAAAATAAGTTTGGGCTATTAAAATATAATGTAAAGGAAACTAAACTGAATACTACACAGGCATCTAGGCTCTATGATAGTTGGGTTGTGTAGCCATGTTGGTTGCCACCTATACAATCGAATGAGTTCCCACAAGAATTGTTACTCTCCTTTCCACTGCATGAAAAATGTACCTAATTACTAAGTGATACGTCCCCACTGCCTATAGCAAGCATCTGCTAGGTAAACATCTAAAAAATCAATTCAGAGGATGCAGTGGTGGCTATATTGGTAATATTAAGCTTTCTAGATATCGTAAGTCGTAATTAAAATGTAAATGACTTTTTAGAATTTCTGATCAGAACAATTGGTCCATTTTTCTCATACGTGTAAAAATCAGAAGTATGAATGAGCCTTCAGGATTTTTTTATTTGCATTCACTCCTACCTACTCTTTACATTTTTAGGCTTTTGACTCAGGAGGGTCTTATTTGACAGAAATGGTTTGGTTCTCTCCAGAGAAAGGTCACCTTGTCGTGGCTCGTGGGTGCTCACAAATTGGCCAACTTATGTAAGTTGCATCACTGCAGTAATGCACTTAAAATGTCACATATTCGATGCTTGCGTTTATCTTTTTACATGCAGTGTGCTGCTGTATTCTTGGCCTTACGTACTGTATATACATACATTAGTCCATCTCTGTACGTCTAAGCTCTATGAGCTAAAATTGTTCTACGCCCTGCACAGACCCAGGAATGACTCAGAAGTGAAACAGATGATATGGTTACATCTTATTAACCGACATATTACAGTTTACAAGTCATTATCACAAGGTTCTGAAAATTCTAATGTCCTCGCTCAGAACAGTAATTACAAAAACAGGAAGCACCACACACAGGCAACGCTAACGACTCCAAGACAGAAGAGCGTAATTATTTCACCCAAATGTCACAAGATTTCTTCTTCTCCCATCATTTTATTGCAAATCGTGTTATGATAATGACAGTAACCCCTTATAATATTCCCCATGTGCGTTCCTTCCTACGTCACCAGAGTCATAGTAGTCAACATTAGGATGAACACTGACTTCAGGTGTCTCAAAATATGAAATGTGCCATTTAAAAAAAAAACCCACTGTTTAAATCAGGTTTTCGTGTTGGTTATATACTTTTTTTGGTTTTGTCAATGTTTTTTACCATATTATAATGTTGTCACGGGGCTACCGCGACAGAGAGGTTCCAGAGAACCACAGCGCTCTGGGCCTCGTTCACACATGATGAACAGAAGCTCTTCTCCTGAATTCTGACCTGGCAGTCTTGTGCCAGCAGGGCAGGAGTTAAACCTGGTTACTGAAGTTACTGAGAGCTATGTCTCTCAGCTGATTTGGTTTTGGTAATCTCCGCTCCTATATAGACTCAGCTTTGTCTACAACTGTTGTCAGTGATCAGTTCTGCTGCCTGGTTTGGAGTGAGAAGGAGAGTGCTATTAGGAGCTTGGAGGTTTATTTACAGAGATTGGTGTCTGCTGTTTTGGTTGCATGTTAAACCCGTTTTCCTTCCTAGTTCTTTTCTTCTCTTCCCTTCTGTGTTTCCTCTGTGGTTGTGTGAGCATTTGGTGAGTTTGAGACTTTTAGTTACCTTGTCTGTTTACCCTGTTTAATTGTCGTATTTATGCACTGGTGCAGTCCACCTCCCTTGGGGGGAGAGGGGGCCACTGATAGGGCCTGCACAGAAGACAGGGATACGCTGGCGGCTCAGGCCTCCTAAACATTATAGGTACCCCTGAGATAAGGGAAAGCCAGGGCCCCATTATAGTGACAGGGACAGGTGTGGGTCCCAGTACGCCGTCCTGCCCCTTTATTGATAAAGGGTCAAAACCACAGAATCTCTTAAATTTCCCTCTTCAGTGTAGCCTAAAGGGATATCATGTACACCCAATGGCGGCTACGCACGTTTCGGAAACTCCATTTGAAAGTCATGAGTATGTGATGAATATGTCACTAGTGCTCATGCTGAACCATTATTCATCTCAATCGTGGAACACAGGACCCCTGTTCTCGTGATTGCCGACAGTTCCAGTGATCTAATATGTTTTTATAGCACCTTTTGTAGTGAAGTAAGCTCCTTTAGTGATTGCTGCAGGCAACTAGAATTTTATCAATTAGGTGTAAGGTTGTGGTTTTCAGCTCCCTATCAGAATATAAATACCGTATATACAATATCAAGTATTATGGATATATTTAGAGTGTTCGTTCCCTTTACAGGGGTTATCCTATTTAAAAAAAAATCAAAATAGGTGCAAATGCTATAAAAGAAAAACAATAGTCACTTCTTCTTCGACCTAAGCGATCCAGTGCTGATGTTCTGGTGCTTCTTCCGGTTTTTATTTAAAACCTGCCAACATGTGAACGCTGCAGCCAATCAGTGGGCACAAGAGTCACGCCTCAGACATCATAGCCCTGTGCTGAATGGTCATGCCAGTGTTGTACAGCATGTGCACACACTGATTGGCTGAAGCAGGTAAATTATAGCTGGCTGTAAACTGAAACCGGGAGATACATCAGCATTGGATTAGTGGGAATTTTATTTATTTATTGAACCTGTTTTTCATTTTTTTAGCAAAATCTGAGAGAAGGAGGTATCAAGAGGCAAACAGAGGGCACTAGGTAGGGTGGCAATGCATGAAAAATATATGGTCACTTTTAAGTCCCCCAGGATGGAGGGTGACGGGTAGAGGGTGACGGGTCAAGGGTGGAGGGTCACAGGTGAAGGGTTACAGTAGAGTGTTACGAGTCGAGGGTAATGGGTAGTGGGTCACGGGTAGTGGGTCACGGGTGGAGGGTCACGAATGGAGGATCACGGGTGGAGGATCACGGGTAGAAGGTAACGAGTGGAGGGTAACGGGTAGATGGTTGCAGGTAGAGGTTCACGGGTGGTGGGTCACGGGTGGTGGGTCACGGGTGGAGGATCACGGGTAGAAGGTAACGAGTGGAGGGTAACAGGTAGATGGGTCACAGGTGGAGGATCACTTTTAGGCTTCTTGGCTAAAATGTCTTAAATTTGGAGTTTAAATGTTGGTTATTGTGCAACCTAATAATACTAAGAGTATGGTACAGGGCTTTTATGTTGTGTGTTCTGCAGATTTTCATCACATACACATTGGTAAAATTGGCCTGACAAAAAACTTCACACTTCAGATGTGCAATACATGCTGAGAGACGTTGGTGTGAAGCGTTTGACCTCGCTGATCCCTCTGATTGACAGGTCCCCGGCTAGCAAAACAATCATACAAAGCCATAGACTAGTGAGGCCAGAATCGGGAAGTCCACGTTTCCTTCCCTACTCCTATTTCCTGCTCTACATAAATGACTAAGAGAGGATTTATACAAGAACATTAATCCCCCGCCTCTAAACTGGTGGTATTCCTCTGATATTATCTGATGTAAAGGGTACGGAGCGGATGATTCACAAGCCACGAATATCGGAAATCATCTATTATTTCTGTTCTGCGTGCACAGCGGGCCATTCTTGCAGACGTATTAATTACTCCCCTAGTATGTGAGTGGCAGCCTTATTGAAAAAAAATCAGAGATGCTGAATAAAAGGAAATTCCTAATTCACTATTGTAATAAGGGCTGGCCATTCCGTTGCTGTGGGGCAGATACCATGGTCCTGGGGCGAAGCAGAAAACGCATCCCATCTTATCAGGGAACCGAATATCTGCAGACAGTAAAAAGAAAAATGACCAGGGGTATGAACAGTGTCAGACTGGGCTGGCTAAGGCCCACTAGTAACATTGATTCTTGGAGCCCACTGCTCAGATGAACATACTACACAAAGTTACTTTTGCTTCTATGTACCGTAATATTGTCTTGTCTAGCTTGTTTAATGAATGATTAGATTACACCTATTTCTGCAAATTGTGAATCAAGTAGCACTACTCATTAGTACGTCTTCACAGCGGCCTACCGGGGGATTCTCCTGCTCTCCTGTGGGCCAGTCCGAGCCTGGGTAGGAATATTGATTACGTGTCCAACCCCTTGATGCCCAGCAAAGAAGAAAACTTGACATAATCCTCAGAAGTGAACGGCGACAGATTTGCTTCTAAAATCTCTGAAATGTACAGAGAGTAAAAACATACCTGGCTACAATGGTGCACTCAGGCTCTGATTCAGGTTGCCTGCAGTTTGGGTGGCACCACGAATTTGCCACATTCTCAGAAATAGCGACGCTACAGAAATTTCTACCATGATAGCAACTGCTGTGCACCATGCCATAACATCATACATGGTTGTCACCATTTTTGCAGTTGTCACACATTTTACCCAAGCATAGAAATATCTGGCTACATACTTTTTGTTTACATTTACGGTAATTTGCACCTTTTTCAAAGTCTATATTACATATTTGCCTTTTTTACATTTGTCATTGTGGGAGGAGTTTGGTGTTTCTAGATATTTATTAATTTATTTAACTTATTATGCTTTGCTCATATAGCGCCATCATATTCTGCAGAGCTTTACAGACATCATCATCACTGTCCCCATTGTGGCTCACAACCTGCATTCCCTATCATACACATTCGCCTAAGAAAAAGCTAACGCGAAACGCGCGTCGGGGTGTTGCCGCCACTTAAAGGTAACGTGCCAGTATACTTATTTCATCTGCCTTCTCTCATATATGTCTTTTGATTCATTTGCACATGTGTTTTGCACTATATGCTTGTAGATCTATTGAATCCAAGTATATGCAGTTTACATTACTACCCTGTAACTTGGACATGAGGATGAGATAGATCTATAGATAGATAGATAGATCTATAGATAGTAGTCAATGGGTGCAGAAACGCTGCAGACCTGCAAAAGGAATTGACATGCTGCGGAAAATAAAACGCTGCAAATCCGTGCGTTTTTTTCCGCAGCATGTGCACAACAATTATAAATTTCCCACTGACTAACATTGCTTGAGCACTACACTGCGGATTTGATGCAATTCCGCACGTCCAAAAACGCTGCGGAAACGCATCAAAATCTGCAACGTGTGCACATAGCCTTACTATTTTGGCTCATTACCCTCTTACATTGGTTTATTTTTGCATTTGTTGTCCCTATTTCATCATTTGTTTGATTATTCTTTTAATTATTTGTTCTAATAAAATCTTGAAATATTTATGGCATACAGCTTCCTCTTTTCCTTTTTTGATTTACATTCCCTATTAGTATGTCTTTGCAGCGTGGGAGGAAACGAGGAGGAAACCCACGCAAACATGGGGCATAGATACAAACTCCTTGCAGATGTTGTCCTTGGTGAGATTTGAACCCAGGAGACCCCAGCGCTCTACAGCCACAGTGCTAACCACTGAGCCACCATGCTGTCCAGATGTTTCTTGACTACTACTTTTTTATTGATGGACTATCGATATTCAATCTGTGGTGGTGCGACATCTGGCCCCACCGTCAATCAACCGCCAGATGTATAGGGCTGGATCCTTAGTACCTAACCCCAACTACCATAGTTTTAACTGAGCTGCTGAGTTCCGGCAGCATCCGAGAACTTCCTGTCCGGCATCGGTAACAGCTGATCGGCGGTGGTGCCGGATGTTGCATTGCCACTGATATTTCATGGACAGGCTATCAATAAAAAAGTAGTGGCCAAGTCCACGAAGCCCACCACTATCGGTGAGATCTGAAGACAGACTAATGTGTACGGGACCCCTGAATCTCCCTCAAGAGATGATGTCATGGAAGAGAAGAAGGGTCCAGTGGTTGGAATTTCAAAGGCTAATCCTTTTGATCAACGTGGCGGGGAGATAAGCCGCTGCCAGTGGAGTCTCATGGAGACTTGGGCGAGACGAGCGTTCCTGTGTATGCAGAGAGCTGGCGGCCAAATAATGATTCGGAAGAAAGCTATCTAATGTATCTGACCAGCTTTTTGTCTCTTATACTGTTCTAATTTTTTGAGAAAGGCATCCAGTGCCATTTTAAAAGAATGTTCAACCAGATACCCATCACAACATCCTGTGTTAGAGTCCCCTAGAAACATTACCAAACCACGCAATGTTACCTCTTAATATACTGTAGCACTTTCGATCTCACTTCTGTAAAAGAAGTGGAAAAAACTATGAAAAAATATAGACATTGCTATCACTTCATAATGGAATTATTCCGTTTACAAAACTATTTTTCACATACCCTATGAGAAATTCTTCATTACCAGAAAGGAATTTTTTACTTGGAATGGAGAGCAGTGTCTCTCGCTTTGGGCCTGACCTGATTTAGGTAGACAACCTGTTGACTTGATTTGAAAAATGTGTATATGAATCTGATGTGTGCATGGACCTGTGGGTCAAAGTGGTTTTTGATGAAAAAAAACGGACATCTACAACGGATGTTGGAACACTTCCTGTCAAGGTTACCCAGAAATAACAACTGATCCCTCTTGATTCCTGTTGATCCAGAAAAACCGCAATGCACAGTCTGGCCGTGACTCTCTCAACCTCAGCACTGTGACGCTCGGGTCAGCATTACGGTCCGCACTTGGACAAATTTGCATGGACATCTGCATGATCCATTACGGTTCATTTTATTAGTAGATATAGTGCATGCAATAGAAATGCTGACGAGCAGCTGCCTGACATTGGTTGGTACCGAAGTTTGAAAAATCTCAATATTTTACTAAAATTCTCCTTTTCTTTATTAAATTCTAAATTATGTTAAGAACTTTATTCCACTCTTGGTGTGACCTTCCGAAAACCCTGTTTTTCCCAAGCTACATGATGGCAAATATCTTTGATAGTACAATCCCCTAATTTCTTTCCATGCATTGAATAATTATTAAAATTAAAAATATTAATGGCTGTGCACTAAGGCTGCGTTTACACATTGCAAGCACCCCAACCGTGGCAAAAAATAACCACCTTGCCACATTTTTTTTTAGAAATTGTGGCAATTGAAAAAACATAGCAGCTTCAACACAATTGCAGCTTAAAAGTGATCTTATTGACCAGTACATAGAGTGATGGTTACTGCTTACAGTGCCTTGCGAAAGTATTCGGCCCCATGGAACTTTTCAACCTTTTCCCACATATCATGCTTCAAACATAAAGATACCAAATGTAAATTTTTGGTGAAGAATCAACAACAAGTGGAACACAATTGTGAAGTTGAACGAAATTTATTGGTTACTTTAAATTTTTATGGAAATTCAAAAACTGAAAAGTGGGGCGTACAATATTATTCGGCCCCTTTAACTTAATACTTTGTTGCGCCACCTTTTGCTGCGATTACAGCTGCAAGTCGCTTGCTGTATGTCTCTATCAGTTTTGTACATTGAGAGACTTTATGTTTGGGATCATTGTCTTGTTGGAAGACAAATCTCCGTCCCAGTCTGAGGTCTTCCGCAGACTCCAACAGGTTTTCTTCAAGAATGGTCCTGTATTTGGCTCCATCCATCTTCCCATCAATTTTAACCATCTTCCCTGTCCCTGCTGAAGAAAAGCAGGCCCAAACCATGAAGCTGCCACCACGTTTGACAGTGGGGATGGTGTGTTCAAGGTGATGAGCTGTGTTGCCTTTACGCCAAACATATCGTTTGACATTGTTGCCAAAAAGTTTGATTTTGGTTTCATCTGACCAGAGCACCTCCTTCCACATGTTTGGTGTGTCTCCCAGGTGGCTTGTTGCAAACTTTAAACAACATTGATTTTTTATGGATATCTTTGAGAAATGGCTTTGTTCTTGCCACTCTTCCATAAACCCAGATTTGTGCAGTGTACGACTGATTGTTGTCCTATGGACAGACTGTCCCACCTCAGCTGTAGATCTCTGCAGTTCATCCAGAGTGATCATGGGCCTCTTGGCTGCATCTCTGATCAGTCTTCTCCTTGTTTGAGATGAAAGTTTAGAGGGATGGCCGGGTCTTGGTAGATTTGCAGTGGTATGATACTCCTTCCATTTCAATATGATCGCTTGCATAGTGCTCCTTGGGATGTTTAAAGTTTTGGGAATCATTTTGTATCCAAATCCGGCTTTAAACTTCTCCACAACAGTATCACGGACCTGCCTGTTGTGTTCCTTGGTCTTCATGATGCTCTCTGTGCTTCAAACAGAACCCTGAGACTATCACAGAGCAGGTGCATTTATACGGAGACTTGATTACACACAGGTGGATTATATTTATCATCATTAGGCATTTAGGACAACATTGGATCATTCAGAGATCCACAATGAACTTCTGGAGTGAGTTTGCTGCACTGAAAGTAAAGGGGCCGAATAATATTGCACGCCCCACTTTTCAGTTTTTGAATTTCCACAAAAATTTAAAATAACCAATTTGGTTCAACTTCACAATTGTGTTCCACTTGTTGTTGATTCTTCACCAAAAATTTACATTTGGTATCTTTATGTTTGAAGCATGATATGTGGGAAAAGGTTGAAAAGTTCCAGGGGGCCGAATACTTTCGCAAGGCATTGCATATCAAATATTTCTGTAGGGCACCCCAAATTCTCATGTACATAGGGCTAAAATGTAAAAAATACATATATAACAATAAGT
Source organism: Ranitomeya imitator (assembly GCF_032444005.1). Classification (NCBI taxonomy): domain Eukaryota; kingdom Metazoa; phylum Chordata; class Amphibia; order Anura; family Dendrobatidae; genus Ranitomeya; species Ranitomeya imitator. Next base: position 820,047,553 of record NC_091283.1, read on the forward strand.
ATTCAATGACGCTTATCTACTAATAATTACCATACTCTAAGCTGCATTCATATTTTGGGGCTGCAATGCTTTTCTTATTTTGCTAGGATAGCGGTAAAACCACAGCATTTTTTGCACAATTTTGGAAAATCATGTTTTATGCCACAATCGTAGAAATAAAAAGTGCAGCTCAACTGCAAAGTGAGAATCACGTACATGCTATTGAATCAATTGTGCTTTGCAGCAGCTGCCTGGCATTGAGTGGTGCAGTTAAGCTTCCTATCAGCCAATTGACTACACAGTGATAAGTAGGAACATTAACCCTCTTCCCACACTGTGACATTTTCATATGTTCCAGTAAGGGGATCAATCCCTACTTTGCTTTGCCCGCACCATCACCAGTAGATACCCACTGTAACTAATAGAAACTGTAACAGCCAAGATCAAAGGGATCTACTTCTGTCACCCCATCAGCGCTCTGAGATGCAACTGCACGGCGTTAATTAATTAACATAGCTTAGAAATCCAAAGACCCCCAATACTTGACATTATACAGTAAAGGAGCATAACAGATGCAATCACAAAACAACTCCAGCGGGATTAACAAAAAAGAAGACAACATTTATTGAAAAAGCTTCCTGCCATATGGCAGTTTTAGCTGCAATTTTTCAACATTAAAGCATATATGCAACATGGTGGCACTGTGTGAACATTGCCCTATCCTAAGCCTTAACCAAGTCCACAGTGACAAGTTTTCCACACAGGCAAGTGTTACACAAAGCAGAAACCTTAGGGAACATGGTCAGAACTTGTCCTCACCTTGTTCTTCCAGGATTCCATTCGGAATCTTCTTATCTCCGGAGTTCACGTCTGCTTTCCGACTCTTTCTGGACCTTGAAAAAAAGAGGCCTCTTAGCATGATAGCGGCAGCAGCCAACTACTTCTCCCAATAGCTTAAATACCGGAAGCATCGTTTTTGTTAAAGTTCCTGTTACAGCCACACAGTTTTAACACTTTGAGGTTCCATATAAGTCACCGTGTAAGGGCTTATCTTCCCCAGCTCAATACTTGTGACCTCGGGAACATAGATGGAAGCTCTTGGACCCGATGTCCGGCCACGCTTGGCTCTACCACTAAATAGTTGGCAACTTTGCTCCTTTTATTGCCCCTTGCTCTTGGTGCATAGGATCAGTATACAATATTACATACGTGTACTATAATGACATCACTGTGCAATAACGTGACACATGTCCCCTAATACTGGTGTTCTCTTATGTACTGTAGCATCGGGGGTCCATGGCCCCACTAGGGGTAGGGTCTTGTGGTTGCAGCCGCACTCTTTATACCTATACACCTCTGTCACCTCGTCAAAACATCCTAAACTTTTTACACAACCACATTATTACACAAGTAAAAAACTCATTGACACATTTTGCAATTAATAATGCAATTTCCACCAAAAATTCACAGGAAAAATTATGCTAATTCCGCAACTCCGTGCAACAACTGCCAACAATATATAGTCTTTATTTCTATATTCACCCGTAATTGTGTGCTTACTTTAACATGTAGCACTCAGGACAGATAAAGCAGCAGACCCCACTAAACAGCATCCTATATCTCAACTTCATTCACCATTTGACTGCCACAGTACGTCAGAATTTTCGTCACCAGAGCACCCGAAAAAAAGAGGTATTCCCAGCAATGAATGTCATCAATCATTCCCACTAATTCCGAGAACGAGAGCTAAAATTCCCCGTGAAAAAAATGTAGCAGTGGCCATGTATGCACACCACTGCTCCTTTTATTGTCTATGGGGCTGCTGGAGAAAGCCGAGAATTGTACTTACGGTATTTATATTGGGCAGTCCCATGGACTACAAATGGAGCGGTGGGGCACACATGAGGCCAGGGCTCCATTCTATCAGGCCATTTTAGAACCTGGTTCTCTGGATTAGTGGGTCCCAGCATTCTGCAATTTATCACCTTCCCTGCCTCAGTGTAACTCTCTGCTCAGTCCTTCAAACCACACATCACATCTATAGTCACCTCTAACTCAAAAATATTTCCAGAATCCGTCCTTTCCTCAACTCTGAATGTACGAAAAAGTTAGTGCATGCCCTCATCATCTCCCACCTCCGCTACTGCAATATCCTCCTCTGTAACCTTCCTGCTAACACTTTCCTACCTCTCGAGTCCATCCTTAACTCTGCTGCCCGACTAATCCACCTCTCTCCTCGCTACTCCTCCTCTTCAAATCCCTTCATTGGTTCCCAATTCCCCAATGTATCCAGTTCAAACTGCCAACGCTGACCTACAAAGCCGTCCATAATCTGTCTCCTCCATAAATCTCTGAACTAATCCCCGATATCTTCCAACACGCAACCTCTGGTCCTCCCAAGACCTCCTTCTATCTTCCACCTTTGTCCGTTCCTTACCCAATCACCTTTCTCCCGAGTATCCCCCATCCTCTGGAATTCTTTTGACCCAACATGTCCAATTATTCCCAACATTCAGAACCTTCAGACAGAACTTGAAAACCCATCTCTTCAACAAGGCTTACAGACTGCGATGACCCTGCTGCAACAACTTGACCTACTGTCTCCTTCCCCATGATCCTGTAGACTGTAGCCTCGAAAGGCAGGGCCCTCTCCTTTCTGTATGTCTGTCATTGTTAGTTTATTCCGGCAATGAATAAGCAAAACACTGATTTGCCACTGATCAGAGTGCTTAGGGCAGCATAAAAATCATTATCAGCAAAGCATCATCCTATGTAAACAGAGGGTGTGCTGCCGAGAACTCGATGCTGCAGTGGTTAGACCAGTCGTATTAGACATCGTTCTGTTCCCATCAGGTTATGTTGATTAAAAAGACCAGTAAATGAGTGTCGACTGACTGCTATATAGTCAACCAAAACTCGTTAAGGGGCCAAAATGAGCCCTTCCAAGTAGGCCTTAAAGAATAACCAACATTTTAATTTCATAAATCAATAGTACACATGAAAATAAGCAACTTTGTAATATATCTTATCAGGGTAATCGGCTTCTTTCTCCTCCTGGACAAATCTTTCATTCTCAAAATCCTCAATTCTGGGGTAAAATCTGTATTCAGTGAAGACGGATTGCTACATTACTGAAATAGGAGATGACAGCTGGTTCTGATAATATTCTATGTACAGGGGGAAGGAGGAGCTAAAGGCATAGCTCCTCCCCTTCTGGTCTACATGGAATCTTGTAAGCACCAACTGTCTCTCCGATCTCAATAATGTAAAAATCTGTTTTACTGAAGACAGATTTTACCCATGAATTAAGAATAAATGATCATTCCAGGAGGAGAAAGAAACACATTTTTCTGATAAGATACATTACAAATTTTCTTATTTGCATGGATACTAGTGACTTATTAAATAAAAATTAAAATGATGGTTACTCTTTAAGTCACTGCCAGGTACTTCCGTCACAACTTTTCTCAATATGCATGATGTCCATGAGGTCACAGAGCGGGACAATTATTATTGCATTCACACCAAAATATTTGTGCAAATTACGACATTTGCAAATGCCTACACCAGATTTATGCTTTATGCCATCTACTGCACTATATATATATATATACCGGCTGGACAACCCCTTTAACCATTTTGTATAAAACACAACATATTATTATTACATTTCTACGTAAAATCAATAAAAATGTCATATATTCGTGGCAGCCATCTTAAAAAATCAGTGGAACAAATCCATTTATGTTGAAACCACTTTTGACTTACATAAAAAGTTGCATTTCGCTCTAAACTCTCCATTAAAATGCAATATTTGACACCTTGATCTCCCGCTCTTTTCTAACATTTGAAGTGTACCAATTAACACGAATAAGACGTCCCATTTGTGTTAAAAAAAAAAAAAAATTGTATTGAATTGTGACGTTAGAAATATTGCCCTCTGGCTTTCACCTATCATTGGGGGGTGCAGTATCATCCTGAAGCTGCACAAGCGATTTACGCCGAATAGATCATTAAGGGGCAATGTTGATAAATATGAAGTTGAACAAAGTGTGCCACATTTTTTGTGCAAATTAGGCCCTTTTTAATTAATGTTTTTTGCAGCTCAAAATGTAGCTCTGTGCTAAATTTTGGAATTATCCAAACCTAGAAGAACAGAATAAGGCACAATTGTTTGTCAGTCACATGTGTTTGTGTTCCTCACCTGTCCTGGCTCCAGCATTGGTCCAAGTGGTTTTCTGCCTCATCTCTCTCTGCTCTAGTGCACGTCTTTAATGTCATATTCCTAGGCCTTCCAAGGCTGCATGACACCTGAGTATTCAGGTAGTAAGAGAAAGCTGCTACCACTTCACTACATTCAGCTTAGCTACAATAAAAATACTTAGATCTGCTACATAAACTGTCTGTTTGCCAACTCGACTCTGCTATTTGAAAGCGTTGTCCGCACACGCGGTCCTGCTACATCAAGGTACCTGTCTTTCAACAAGATTCTACTGTTCCAAGGTGTTAACTGCATACTCTGTCTGTTTACACTACTCTACTGATTCAAGGTGTTGTCTGCACACTTAGATCTGCTGTACCAAGGTGCTTGACTACATACTCTGCCCTTTTGATCCAAGGTGTTGTCTGAACATTCTTCTTTGCTATGACAAGGTGCCACAAGTCCTGCTCTACTGATCCTCGCTTCTCCACGAGCCAGCCAGGTGATATTCACTGCTTATGTCCTGTTCGGTTTGTCTAACTCCTCTGCATCAATGCAGCTGTTCCGTGCTGCTCCCCCTGACCTACAGCAGAGAAAATCCACATGACCAGTTGAGACATAAGTGTTCTATGAGCATCGCATGCACAGTCGATACATCCTTATGATACAGTTGTGGGAATAGCGATTGCCATAGTCATAAATGAGTCTTCGGAGGTTTCTTTTCTTACTTTGACGAATGCATACTAAGAAGGAGAAGCGAGAGCTCGTGAGGAAACCATCCCAAAAGATCCAGTCATTACACCTGCAATCAAAATCTTTGCATCTTATTATTATGCTCTGGAATGAATGGTTTCTGACAAGGATACCTGGGCTCAAATATTCTGAGAGTCCGCTTCCAGGTTAAATAGGAAATGTGCATGATGTATTTCAATTGCCCAGTGTGGAGAAACGGGGTCAGTGGATGCTCTCGTCCGCTGGCCCGGCTGTCTTTAACAAGACTGCATGGACCAGGGCTCATACCACTGAACGCCCGCTCTATCTCCCGGTGGGCAATACACTACACAGACAACACAGGGTTAAGGTAAAACAGTGTGGCCATACTTTATTCAACTACAACACACAATAGCAAACAGAACAATCCTAGCAATTACCCCAAGATGGTGCACATTAGAGGGCCTCACCCTTCCGCTGACTCGCCGAGATAATGGTAGATGTTACGGCTCCCAGGGTCGCTACTCCATCTGTGGTATGCACACAGAGAGGACGTAACGACAAGCGTAGGGAGATATCCGAGAACAGTCCTGTGTTCTTCAGCTGGGTCCGACAGACCCTCGGCTACGATCCTGAAGAGTCTCCCACCAGAAAAAAAGAAGTCTCTTTTATACCTGAGGCCTGTAAGTTAGAATTACCCAGGGTCCTTCAGTCCAGCATCAAGATAAGGTAAACAATGGTGATGGAATTAACTAGCACTATTAGCATATCAGCACACATCAATAAACAAAACTTAACACACCCTATGTACAGTCACATGTATCAGTTGGCAAGTCTGTCTTCTTGACCCACCAGCCATAAACACTTAAATTCACAAGCCAATATACAGATAAAAAGCCAGTTCTTTTTGCTTTACAAAAACATGGTTGTCTGGGAAATTAAGATACAATCTGGTTTCTTTACTTTGCTCCCCCATCTTAAATAACCAGACATGATAGGCTTCCGGTCATCTTTCTCTACTTGTCGGGACAGTCCATCGGCATTTCCATGATCTTTGCCCTTTTTATGGGAGACAGAAAAATTATAGGACTGTAAGGCTAGACTCCACCTGAGTAAACGTCCATTGTCCCCAGCAGTCCGATTTAGCCAACTTAAAGGATTATGGTCAGTTATGACTGTGAATTCCTTGCTGTAGAAGTAGGGCTGCAATTTCTTTAAGGCCCAGATTATGGCCAAGCACTCTTTTTCTACAGTGGCATATGCTTTCTCCCGGTCCAACAGTTTACGGGAAACGTAAGCAACCGGGTGTTCCTGACCATCGTCACCCACTTGACTGAGTACGGCTCCCAATCCGGTGTCTGATGCATCTGTTTGGACAATGAACCGACGGCAGAAGTCAGGAGCAGTCAGGACTGGGCTTTGGGATAGTTTGGTTTTCAACTGGAGGAATGCGGACTCACACTCTGGGGTCCAGATGAGATTGCGGGCATATCGTTTGGTGGTAAGGTCTGTGAGAGGCTTTGCTACTGTAATTGGGGATAAACTTTTGATAATAGTTTGTGGTCCCTAGAAAGGCACGTACCTGTTTTTGTTTGGCTGGGCAAGGCCACTGGGTAATGGCTTCTACTTTTGCAGGTTCGGGACGAATGCACCCACTTCCTACCCGATGTCCAAGGTATAGTATCTCAGCCATCCCCATTTGGCACTTGTCAGGTCGGATGGTAAGATGGGCTTTTGCTACCCTCTGCAGCACCTGTGACACATGTTGAAGATGCTCTTCCCAGGTATCGCTGAAGATAGCTATGTCATCCAGGTAGGCTGGGCATACCCCTGACATCCCTCCAGTGACTGGTCCACCATCCTTTGGAAGGTAGCCGGGGCATTCTTCATCCCAAAGGGCATGCTGGTAAATTCATAGAGGCCAAAAGAGGTGATGAATGACGACTTCTCTTGAGCCTCCTTTGTGAGTGGGATCTGCCAGTATCCCTTGCTCAAATCGATGGTAGATATGAACTCGAGAGCTGCCTAACTCGAGAGCTGCCTAATCTGTCTAGCAGTTCATCCACCCGAGGCATGGGGTATCCATCAGTAATGGTGAACTCATTGAGTAGCCTATAGTCCACGCAGAAGCGAGTACTCTTGTCTTTCTTGGGCACCAACACTACACTGGTTGCCCATGAGCAATGGGAAGGAACTATGACCCCCAATATTCAACATGTCTTCCACTTCGGCCTTCATCATTGCCAACACTGGAGGTGTCACCCGGTAGGCTGGTTGTCTGAGTGGTTGGCTGTTGTGAATTCTGTGGCTGAGCTCTCTCCTGTGGTCACAAGTGGTACTTCGGCTGATTCTCTCTATGAGCTTCCGTTGGTGGAGGAGAGTGGTACTGCGGCTTCTGAGTTTCCTTCCTCAGGTGATGTGGTGAAGTCGTTAGGTGCTGCTCTATTTAACTCCACCTAGTGCTTTGATCCTGGCCTCCAGTCAATGTTCTAGTATTGGACTTGTTTCCTCCTGGATCGTTCCTGTGGCCTGCTGCTCTGCATAGCTTAGTTCCGCTTTTGTTATTTTGTTTGCTGTTTTTTCTGTCCAGCTTGCATATTTGTTTTTTCTTGCCTGCTGGAAGCTCTGGGACGCAGAGGGTGTACCTCCGTGCCGTTAGACGGTACGGAGGGTCTTTTTGCCCCCTTTGCGTGGTTGTTTGTAGGGTTTTGTGTTGACCGCAAAGTTACCTTTCCTATCCTCGCTCTGTTCAGAAAGTCGGGCCTCACTTTGCTAAATCTATTTCATCTCTACGTTTGTCTCTTCATCTTACTCACAGTCATTATATGTGGGGGGCTGCCTTTTCCTTTGGGGTATTTCTCTGAGGCAAGGTAGGCTTATTTTCTATCTTCAGGCTAGCTAGTTTCTCAGGCTGTGCCGAGTTGCATAGGGAGCGTTAGGCGCAATCCACGGCTGCCTCTAGTGTGGTTGGAGAGGATTAGGGATTGCGGTCAGCAGAGTTCCCACGTCTCAGAGCTCGTTCTATGTTTTTGGGTTATTGTCAGATCACTGTAGGTGCTCTGACTTCTATGTCCACTGTGGTACTGAATTACCGAATCACAACAGTTGGCTACCCCAGTGTTGACATGAAGCTGGACCAAGGAAGTTCGACCAGGCTGACTTGTGAACAGGAAGCCATATGTTCCAAGCAGTTCTGTTATTTCTTGCTTCTGTGATGGACCAAGCCACTCCCCCAACGGGACATTCGCTACCCCATTCCTCTTTTGGATTCCACCAATAAGTCCGGGATCTGGTCCAGATCTGGGTCATCTAAATGACGACAACAAACTACTAGATTGGTAACTTCCCTTTTCTCATAAGCTTTTAGCCTGTTAACATGATAGGTCCGTTCACGAACACCCACTCAATCCAAAGCTACAGTGTAGTCAGTCTCCCCGCATTTCCGGGTGATGGTGAATGGACCTGCCCACATGGCTTGCAGCTTGTTTTTGCGTACTGGAACTAATACTAGAACTTTCTGTCCACAGGTAAATTCTCGCACTTTGGCAGTACGGTTGTAATACTGTCATTGCCTTTCCTGAGCTATTTCTAAATTTCCATGGGCTAAGGCCATGAGGTACCTCATCTTCTCCTTAAACTTTTGGACATACTCCAGAATGGGAACCTCTTCTGTGGGAAAAGTGCCCTCCCAACTCTCTCTTACTAGCTCTAATGGCCCTCGTACTTTTCGGCCATACAGCAATTCAAAAGGAGAGAACCCGGCAGAATCCTGTGGCACCTCCCGGTAGGCGAACAGGAGCTGCTGCAGGTTTTTCTCCCAGTCCCCTCCCTCGGACTCCACATACCGACTAATGAGCTGCTTGAGCGTTCCATTGAAACGTTCACACAGCCCATTAGTGTTGGGGTGGTAGGGGGTGGTACGCATGGGGCAGACACCATGTTTCTCCCAGAGGGTCTGAATCAGCTCACTTTGGAACTGGGTCCCCTGGTCGGTCAATACCTCCTGTGGAAACCCTACTCAACTAAAAGTGTCCAGTAGAGCTTGAGCCAAATGCTCTGCATCTATGGATGACAGGGCAACGGCCTCTGGATAGCGGGTGGCAAAGTCAACCAGGGTGAGGATGAACCTCTTTCAGCTGCGGCTGGGGATAGATAAAGGACCCACTAAATCGATGGCAACCCTCTAGAACGGTTCACCTATCGAGGGCATGGATTGGAGCGGGGCACGACAGGGTGCTCCCCCCATCCGTTGAAAAACTGGACAAGAGGCTCGGTATTTCTGCACCTCTTGAGTAACCTTTGGCCAAAAGAAACTATGCAGTAGTCAAGCCCGGGTCTTTCTCAGCCCCATGTGCCAAGCTGCAGGAACGTCATGTGCCAAGCGCAGGAGTTGGGGCCGATACTGCTGAGGCACCAAGAGCTGATGGACACAGATCCAGGGTTTCTCTGGGCATGATGCGGGCTTTTCCCTATATAGCAGTCCATTTTCCCATCTATACATCTCTCCCTGATTTGTTTCCCCAGGTCGAGCGGCTGTACTGCGTGCAAATTCTAGTGTGGGGTCTGTGAGTTGGGATTCCCTTAACTCTTTGCAATCTGTCTCCCCCCAATCATTGACAATAGTCTGGTCAAGTGTACCTACCGCCATCGGCTCAGAGGGGGTTGATGGGGGATTGGAGTGTTGGGTATCCTCTGGATGGATGGCAGAAGGATCCACATCAGAGTATTTCTTGGCTTGGCTTCGGGTGATGACAGTAACAAATTGGCTGGACAGTCCTTGTCCGAGGTCATTCCCCAAAATAACAGGTGTGGGTAGGCCATCCATGAGTCCTACTACAACCTCTCCCTGGTCAGTACCCCAGTCCAGCTGCACACGGGCTAGAGGGATGTCCGAACGCTGACCTCCAGCCAGGGAGATGATCACTTGGCAACATGGTAAATGGTGTTCAGGTGGGACAATATCTGGGCTAACAAGTGTGATGGAGGACCCAGTGTCCCGAAGTCTCTGGGCCTGGATATCACCGACCTTGACTGGCTGGATGTGGCGTATGAGGTTGGCTGGTGTAGGCTGGTCAACCCGCAGCGTAGTATGGACAGGATATATCACTGTTGCTGGTGTATCCTGGGAATAGCATCCCTCCAAACCTGCTGGCTCGTGTTGGCAGATGTTAACCGTCTGAGCTGGCAATTGGGCTCCAGGCATAGGGCCCCGGCCCTGGGAACAATCTTTGGTTATGTGTCCAAGGCGCCCACATGTATAGCAGCGCTGTGAGTTGGGCAAGTCACGGGTACTGTTGGTAACCCTTGGTTCTGGTTGTCGGTCAAAACTTTGGTTGAAGGGTCTTCTTGGATTGGTGGGCATGTCAGGTCTCCAGCGAGGTCGGTTGGCTGAAAAATGTATCAGCCAATCAGGCTGCTTGCTCTGGAGTGTCAGGCTTCCGGTCGGCTACCCACTCTCGAATTTCTGGGGCCATCTTCTCCATCAGTTGCTCAAGCACGATCACATCCCGAAGGGCAGCAACAGAGTGGGCAGCCCTACTGTCAAGCCAACGGTTGCAGTGTCTCCGGAGTTGACTGCCAAATTCCACATAGGAGACCCCCTGGTGAGACAATGTCCGGAACTTGGTGCGATACCTCTCGGGGTTGATGGTAAAAAGTGCCAGCAGGGTGTCGTTAATAGTTCCATAATCCTGGCAGTATTGAGGCCCAAGTGACTGGGCAGCATCCCGTGCCCGACCAGTCAAACTAGTCCACAGGTATTTAGCCCAGTCAGCTATGGGCACCTGATGCATCAGCATTAAAGTCTCAAAATCTTGCAGATGTTCATCAACTTTGGTGTTGGACTCATTAAACACTGGCACGTCTCTGTAGTGGAGCTGTGTTCCTTGTTGGGGGATTACCTCAGGGTTAGGGTCCGATGCTAGCTGTAGGGGTACTGTAGCTTCCAAAACTTATTCCATAATACAAGCTCTTTTGCCACTTGAGGCTCCAGGTCCCAATACAACTAACAACTCCTGGATTCGGGCTGCAGGTGACTGGGTAGATTCCAGACCGGCACAGGGTCCTGGCTCTGGCAATTCCGCTGGCTCCATCTCAGCAGAGTCTTCGTCGTCCTCCACAACATCCTGGGCATCCCAACAAACTAATTCCTTGATCAAATCCGACCGAGTGTCCGTGGTCCGGTATTCAATCCGTCGAAGCTGGCACAGCTCCTGTAGTTGACGTTTCTTGTTGCAACTATGAATCCATTCTGGTCCTCTTCCCAAGACCGAGTTGATGGGGTTGGACATAATGGCGTCAATGGTCTGCTGGGTCTGTCTGTATGCCTCCCTGGTTGTGAAGCCCTGGACGGTGTCTACGAACACCAATCCCCTGCGGCTCCCCAGTTCCGCCGGGCTGAGTAGTGTCCCACCGCTGCCACCAATTGTGGAGAAGCGGGGTCAGTGGGTGCTCTCGTCCGCTGGCCCGGCTGTCTTTAGCAAGACTGCATGGACCAGGGCTCATACCACTGAACGCCCGCTCTATCTCCCGGTGGGTAATACACTACACAGACAACACAGGGTTAAGGTAAAACAGTGTGGCAATACTTTATTCAACCACAGCACACAATAGCAAACAGAACAATCCCAGCAATTACCCCAAGACGGTGCACATTACAGGGCCTCACCCTTCCGCTGACTCGCCGAGATAATGGTAGATGTTATGTCCGAGCTCCCAGGGTCGCTACTCCATCTGTGGTATGCCCACAGAGAGAAGGTAACGACAAGTGTAGGGAGATATCAGAGAGCAGTCCTGTGTTCTTCAGCCGGACCCTCGGCTACGATCCTGAAGAGTCTCCCACCAGAAGAAAAGAGGTCTCTTTTATACCCGAGGCCTGTAAGCTATTGTTAGAATTACCCAGGGTCCTTCAGTCCAACATCAAGATAAGGTAAACAATGGTGATGGGATTAACTATCACTATTAGCATATCAGCACACATCAATAAACAAAACTAAAGTTAACACACCCTATGTACAGTCACTATTACAGACTTAAGGTACCGTCACATTAAGCGACGCTGCAGCGATATAGACAACGATGCCGATCGCTGCAGCGTCGCTGTGTGGTCACTGGAGAGCTGTCACACAGACAGCTGCTCTCCAGCGACCAACGATGCCGAAGTCCCCGGGTAACCAGGGTAAACATCGGGTTACTAAGCGCAGGGCCGCGCTTAGTAACCCGATGTTTACCCTGGTTACCATTGTAAATGTAAAAAAAAAAAACACTACATACTTACATTCCGGTGTCTGTCATGTCCCCCGGCGTCCGCTTCCCTGCACTCCTCCTGCATCCTGTATAAGCGCCGGCCGTAAAGCAGAGCGGTGACGTCACCGCTGTGCTCTGCTTTACGGCCGGCCGGCGCTGACACAGGATGCAGGAGGAGTGCAGGGAAGCGGACGCCGGGGGACATGACAGACACCGGAATGTAAGTATGTAGTGTTTGGGTTTTTTTACATTTACAATGGTAACCAGGGTAAATATCGGGTTACTAAGCGCGGCCCTGCGCTTAGTAACCCGATGTTTACCCTGGTTACAAGTGAAGACATCGGCGTCACACACGCCGATTCAGCGATGTCAGCGGGTGATCCAGCGACGAAATAAGGTGCTGGCCTTCTATCTCCGACCAGCGATGTCACAGCAGGATCCTGATCGCTGCTGCGTGTCAAACACAACGATATCGCTATCCAGGACGCTGCAACGTCACGGATCGCTATCGTTATCGTTCTAAGTCGCTCAGTGTGAAGGTACCTTTACACAGTATGTTAGATAGTATATCAGTTGGCAAGTCTGTCTTCTTGACCCACCAGCCATAAACACTTAAATTCACAAGCCAATATACAGATAAAAAGACAGTTCTTTTGGTTTGCAAAAACATGGTTGTCTGGGAAATTAAGATACAATCTGGTTTCTTCACACCCTGCTTTTATTATTGAGCACCAGGCCCACATCATCGATATCATCACACAGGAAATGTATTATGTCGGTGCATGCTGCAGCCCATTCACTTGGGGAATCCTGCTGAGAAAAGCGGATCACGCCTGGAACTTTAAAGTGACGCCTGGAACTTTAAAGTGACGGATGCCTGGAACTTTAACGTGACGCCTGGAACTTTAAAGTGATGCCTGGAACTTTAAAGTGAACATTCCCTTTTTATCATCACAATGTTTCTAGGTCCAAAAGTCTGTGCTGAGTCATTCGTTAATGTATCTTTATAGCAGATGTTGCTCCGCTTTATGTAGCTCCCTTGCTACACAAACATGTAAAACGTAACGGGGATCCGTCATCCCTTCTGAAACGTCTATTTTAGCAAATACTTGTGTTCACCTAAATTAACAATTTTTATCCATCTTTTTTTTAAAAACTCTACAATGTTCTTCTCCACATTTCCTCCTGGAAATGAATGAATGAATAAATTAACAATTGGGTGTTTTCCATTTCACTTGTCAAAGGGGTGTGTCCCTAAACAGACAGTGCTGATTGGATAGTGTTAGAACGTACAGAGACATACCCCAATTGGTAATGCCTAGTTGTCAACTTATTTAGACATTTACAATAGGAATAACAGACGAACGACACAACGTAAAGTTCTAGGAAAAGTGCTTACAGGGAATCGGTCAGCAGTTTTTTGCTATGTAATCTGAGCGCACCATGATGTAGGGGCAGATATCCTGATTCCAGTGATGTATCACTTATCACTCTGTGTGCATATGCACAAGGTAGCATTACTCCATCTTTACAATGGCTTTTTCATCTGCTTTATCTGGAGAGAGGTGTATCATAGATCATCTCCTTCACCGTCGGCTTTAGATAGGGTCGACCCCATATGCCCTGCTGTGTCTTAATCTCATTATTACATCGGGCTGGTGGCCAGATTGACTCTAAAAGATTTTCTTTGGTTTCCTGCATAATCACATTCACACCATAACAATAAAGCAATTTATATCTCATGTGAATGTTGTTACCTTAGAAGGTAGCCAGCCAGAAGTATGAGGACGAAGCAAACAAACAAAGGCACCAGCACGGATGTCAGGAGCGAGGATGTGTCAGTATGAGGACTGCCTGTAGTATCTGGAAATAAAATACAACATAATTAATACTGTATATGTCTATAATACCGATATCCTATGGATAAATGTATAAGCTGGGAGCAGAAGTGTGCATGTTTGGCCTCGGCTCCATTCATTGACTATGAGACTGCTGGAAATAGTGGAGCACTGTACTCAGCAGTGCCATAGGGAATGAATGTAGTGGCGGTGGACTACTGTCTATATCGCCCAACCTGATCACAACCATCCACTTTTAAGTGGGGTTTATATAACCAAACACCCATTTTTGCTTGGGAACAAATTTGCTATAATTATATTCCAAAAATTGGGACAGTTCTAAGAAATGTAGGACTATTGGAAAATATTATTCAGGCACAGTGTCTTGTCCAAATGTAGCAGTCATATGTGGCCCTAGTGCTTGAGGGGACCCACATTAGAAGACACATGGCAGGTGAGGACTTCATTAGTCTCGGAGAACATCTGATGACTCTTTAGCATCTCCATGCTAGGGGATTATCTATAAACCATGGACAATTAGCCTTGAACAAGATTCAACCAAAAACTTGGGCGACCAGACCCGAATTAAGTTTTATAACAATTAGAAAGTTAAGCAATCCATGTAAGTTCTATGTCTGGGACTTTTGGAGGAGCTGAGCAGATTGATATATTGGTTTGTGGTAAAAGATTCAGTATATCTTGCAGTTTATCCATTTAAATTCCTGGTCACTCAGGTCTTAGGAGTCCAGTGGGCGGTCTTATTGGTGATTGACCGCCATCATTGACTAAGTATGCATAATTGGTGATCAGCAACGCCTAGTGGACTCTTAAAACCAAGGTTTCTATTCATTTTCTCTGAAATGTAAGAGTTGTGCCCTCCCCTACTCTTACTCCTGTCTCTCAGCCTCACCCACCCCTACATGACGAGATTCTGCAGCTGCATCCCCCTCCTCCTTGTCTTCTATTCACTGGCTTGCAGTAAAAGGGATTTTCATTGTGAGTACCTACATTTTACAGGATTAAGTCCAAGAGGGCTTTTATATAAAGTAATAAAAAAGGGACATATTCATGCCAAAACGATACTCATAAGTCGGAGGCTAAGTGCACGATCACCTATAGACAATTGGCCCAATTTATTATCCATTTACATAATAAATAATAATAATAATTTTTATTTATATAGCGCCAACATATTCCGTAGCACTTTACAATTAAGCGGGGACATGTACAAACAATAAATTCAATACAAGTTAAGACAATTTAACCAGTGACATTAGGGGTAAGGTACCTGCTCGCAAGCTTACAATCTACAAGGAAATGGGGGGGACACAATAGGTGAAAAGTGCTTGTTATTTCAGGTCTGGCAATTATAATAAATAGGGATTTTCATACAAAGCTGCATGATCCGGTCATCAGCCCGTGTGTTTAAGTGCAATAGTCAAGTATCAAGTGCAGTTATCATGTGCATGGAGGGTGTGGAGACAGATGAATAGTAGGGTGCAGATTCACATGCAGATAATATTTGGAAGGAGGGAATAGGACAAAGTTAGTTTACTGAGTAGTTGATGTGGTAGGCTTCTTTGAAGAGATGGGTTTTTAAAGCGCGCTTGAGTAGGACGGGGCTAGGTATCAGTCTGATCGTCTGGGGAAGTGCATTCCAGAGAGCTGGCGCAGCATGAGAGAAGTCTTGGAGACGGAGGTGCGAGGTTCGGATTACGGGGATGTTAGTCTTAGGTCATTTGTAGAACGGAGGGAACGTGTAGGGCGATAGACGGAGATGAAAGAGGAGATATAAGGCAGTGCAGAACTGTGGAGAGCTTTGTGGGTGAGAGAGATGAGTTTATACTGGACCCTGTAGTGAATAGGTAGCCAGTGTAATGACTGGCACAAGATGGAGGCATCGGTGAAGCGGCTGGACAGCAATATGACCCTGGCTGCCGCCGCATTCAAGATGGATTGGAGAGGAGAAAGTTTGGAAAGAGGGAGACCGATTAGAAGAGAGTTGCAGTAGCCCATATGAGAATGAATAAGAGCGACAGTAAGAGTCTTAGCAGCTTCAAAGGTGAGAAAAGGTCAGATTCTGGAGATGTTTTTAAGATGCAGGGGACAAGAGCGAGTGAGTGATCGGATATAGGGAGTAAAGGAAAGTTCGGTGTCGAATATGACTCCAAGACACTGGGCATGCTGCTTGGGAGTTATGGTTGAACCTCCAGGGTAATTTCGATGTTAGGTAGAGTGAGGTTAGTAGAGGGGGAAAAACACAAGAAGTTCGATTTTGGAGAGATTTAGTTTCAGATAGAGGGAGGACATGATGTTAGAGACAGCAGACAGACAATCCTTGGTATTTTGAATTAGAGTGGGGGTGATGTCAGGGGAAGAAGTGTATAATTGGGTGTCGTCAGCATAGAGATGATACTAGAACCCAAATCTGCTGAATGTTTGTCCAATAGGGGCAGTGTATAGAGAGAAGAGGAGGGGGCTTAGGACTGGGCCCTGCGGAACCCCGATAGTAAGGGGACGAGGAGAGGAAGAGGAGCCGGCAAAAGATACAGTGAAGGAGCGGTCAGAGAGGTAGGAGGAGAACCAGGAGAGGGCTGTGTCCTTGAGGCCTATGGAGCGAAGCATAGTGAGAAGGAGCTGGTGATCCACAGTGTCAAATGTGGCAGAGAGATCCAGGAGAATCAGCAGAGAGCAATGACATTTGGATTTAGCTGTTATTAGATCATTAGAGACTTCAGTGAGGGCAGTTTCAGTGGAGTGTAAAGAGCGGAAACCAGATTGTCGAGAAGAGAGTTATCCGAGAGATAACGGATTAGACGGGAGTGGACTAAGCGTTCCAGGAGTTTAGAGATGAAGGAAAGGTTAGAGGCAGGTCTGTAGTTAGCAGTGCAGTTCTGGTTCAGGGATGGCTTTTTAAGTAAAGGGGTTATGATGACATGTTTAAATGAGGAGGGAAAGATACCTGAAAGTTTTTGGCTTCTTTTATCTTTTTCTTCATTTGTGACTTACGGTATATCTTTAATTTGTGCCTTTTCTAAAGTTTCATTTATAAGCGTTTGCTTGTTTTGTTTTTTTTCTTTTAGATTTGACAGTGACGCAAACATTATACCCAAATGCGCAACTTTTTGCTTTAAAAAAACAAAATCATAAAAAATGTTAAAGATAAAAAAATAAAGAACATTTTTTATTTGGTCCAATATTCACGAACCGTATTCAACATTTTGGAGAACTTGGTGCAAAAAATGTCAACAAACAACAAAAGACAAAAAAAAAAAGAAAGGAAAAAAAAAAGAGATGATGAATCGGACCCAATACCTCCTATGTGCCTAGAATATGAAACGAGCTTTAGACAGCTGACATTTTTTTCTCTCGCCATCTGCATTTTAGATAGTGAAGACACCCCCACACGCATTAGATAATTGGCTGGACCAGGCAAAATCAACGCGTTCTTTCAACGTTCATCTAAATTATTTTTCGCATCCTGTTCACGAAACAAAAAGCCCTGGATGAACAAAAAATGATAGTTCTCTCTTC
This sequence comes from Ranitomeya imitator, assembly GCF_032444005.1. Classification (NCBI taxonomy): domain Eukaryota; kingdom Metazoa; phylum Chordata; class Amphibia; order Anura; family Dendrobatidae; genus Ranitomeya; species Ranitomeya imitator. Next base: position 820,065,061 of record NC_091283.1, read on the forward strand.
GACAGTCCAAAGCTGTGTGCTAGAGCAAAAAAAAAAACCTGAAAAAATAATGTGAAGAAATTATTTAATATGAAACCTAATTGCTACCAATTTACTACAATCTTTGGGGTCGCCAGGAAGAGTCGTCTAAAGGGAGTCTTGTAGCCGCGCTCTGTAATTTACAGTACTTTCTGAAATATTACAGAATTGAGAGTTGTGAAGAGAGGTCGGAGAGTGTCCTCTCCACGCTCATTACATGATTCTTCAGTCTGTTCTCGGAGTTCGTTCTGGTTTTTTTTATCGAAATAGTTGTAGTTTCCAAGGAAACAAAGAAATTGGTGAGAAGAGAACGAAGACGTTCCAGGGTTTCCCAACATTCCATTTGAACATTCAAACTGCAACATTTAAGAAAAAGAACACGGAATCACAACAGTCCTCCCTCATACACAAGCAAACCTCAGCGACAATGTTGGGTCTCCAAATGTCTGTGGACATCTAGGGTTGTCACCCACCAGCTGCCTAAGATGTTACCAAGCAGCAGTCCCATAAATTCTTTATTTGCGAGTTTCAGGGGCTCTTGAATTAATTATTCAATGCGCAAGATTAGATTTTCTTGGAGAGTCCTCAGACTCATCGACTGCATAAGGTTAGAGAAACATTGTGGCTTTCTTCCAAAAACTGAGCCAATTTTCTCACTGATTTTACACCTAAAGGTACCGTTACACTAAACGACTTACCAACGATCACGACCAGCGATCAGTCCTGACCGTGATCGTTGGTAAGTCGTTGTGTGGTCACTGGGGAGCTGTCACACAGACAGCTCTCTCCAGCGACCAACGATCAGGGGAAAGACTTCGGCATCGTTGAAACTGTCTTCAACGATGCCGAAGTCCCCGGGTAACCAGGGTAAATATCGGGTTACTAAGCTTAGTAACCCGATATTTACCCTGGTTACCATTGTAAAAGTTAAAAAAAAAAACAGTACATACTCACATTCTGATGTCTGTCACGTCCCCCGATGTCAGCTTCCCTGCACTGTGTAAGCGCCGGCCGTAAAGCAGAGCGGTGACATCACCGCTGTGCTCTGCTTTACGGCCGGCCGGCGCTGACACAGTCAGTGCGGGAAGCTGACGCCGGGGGACGTGACAGACATCGGAATGTGAGTATGTAGTGTTTTTTTTTTACTTTTACAATGGTAACCAGGGTAAATATCGGGTTACTAAGCACGGCCCTGCACTTAGTAACCAGATATTTAGTGTTATGAAGGCAATCCAGTAACACAGTGTGCCAGCAATCAGAGCACATACAGTGATCTGACAATAACCCAAAAACAATAGAACGAGCTCTGAGACGTGGAATCTCTGTAGACCGCAATACCTGAACCTATCCTAAACACAACTAAAGGCAGCTGTGGATTGCGCCTGACACTACCTATGCAACTCGGCACAGCCTGAGGAACTAACTAGCCTGAAGATAGAAATACAAGCCTGACTTGCCTCAGAGAAATACCCCAAAGGAAAAGAAAAAGGCAGCCCCCCACATATAATGACTGTTAGCAAGATGAAAAGACAAAACGTAGGGATGAAATAGATTCAGCAAAGTGAGGCCCGATATTCTAGATAGAGCGAGGATAGCAAAGAGAACTTTGCAGTCTACAAAAAACCCTAAAGCAAAAAACCACGCAAAGGGGGCAAAAAGACCTTTGCGTCTCAGAGCTTCCAGCAAAAACGAATAGACAAGCTGGACAGAAAAAACAGCAACAAAAGCAAAGAAGCACTTATCTAAGCAGAGCAGCAGGCCACAGGAAAGATCCAGAAGCTCAGATCCAACACTGGAACATTGACAAGGAGCAAGGAAGACAGAATCAGGTGGAGTTAAATAACAAGGCAGCCAACGAGCTCACCAGAACACCTGAGGGAGGAAGCCCAGAAACTGCAGTACCACTTGTGACCACAGGAGTGAATTCAGCCACAGAATTCACAACAGTACCCCCCCCCTTGAGGAGGGGTCACCGAACCCTCACCAGAGTCCCCAGGCCGACCAGGATGAGCCACATGAAAGGCACGAACAAGCAAAAACCCAGGAATTATCTTCCTGAGCATAACCCTTCCATTTAACCAGATACTGGAGTTTCCGTCTAGAGACACGAGAATCCAAAATTTTCTCCACAACATACTCCAATTCCCCCTCCACCAAAACAGGGGCAGGAGGCTCAACAGATGGAACCATAGGTGCCACGTATCTCCGCAACAACGACCTATGGAATACATTATGTATGGAAAAGGAGTCCGGGAGGGTCAGACGAAAGGACACAGGATTGAGAATCTCAGAAATCCTATACGGACCAATAAAACGAGGTTTAAATTTAGGAGAGGAAACCTTCATAGGAATATGACGAGAAGATAACCAAACCAGATCCCCAACACGAAGTCTGGGACCCACACGGCGTCTGCGATTAGCGAAAAGTTGAGCCTTCTCCTGGGACAAGGTCAAATTGTCCACTACCTGAGTCCAGATCTGCTGCAACCTGTCCACCACAGAATCCACACCAGGACAGTCCGAAGACTCAACCTGTCCTGAAGAGAAACGAGGATGGAACCCAGAATTGCAGAAAAATGGAGAGACCAAGGTAGCCGAGCTGGCCCGATTATTAAGGGCGAACTCAGCCAACGGCAAAAAGGACACCCAATCATCCTGGTCTGCAGAAACAAAACATCTCAGATATGTTTCCAAGGTCTGATTGGTTCGTTCGGTCTGGCCATTAGTCTGAGGATTGAAAGCCGAGGAAAAAGATAGGTCAATGCCCATCCTACCACAAAAGGCTCGCCAAAACCTTGAAACAAACTGGGAACCTCTGTCAGAAACAATATTCTCAGGAATGCCATGCAAACGAACCACATGCTGGAAGAACAAAGGCACCAAATCAGAGGAGGAAGGAAATTTAACCAAGGGCACCAGATGGACCATTTTAGAAAAGCGATCACAGACCACCCAAATGACTGACATCTTTTGAGAAACGGGAAGGTCAGAAATGAAATCCATCGAAATACGTGTCCAAGGCCTCTTCGGGACCGGCAAGGGCAAAAGCAACCCACTGGCACGTGAACAGCAGGGCTTAGCCCTAGCACAAATCCCACAGGACTGCACAAAAGTACGTACATCCCGTGACAGAGATGGCCACCAGAAGGATCTAGCCACTAACTCTCTGGTACCAAAGATTCCTGAATGACCAGCCAACACCGAACAATGAAGTTCAGAGATAACTTTACTAGTCCACCTATCAGGGACGAACAGTTTCTCGGCCGGACAACGATCAGGTTTATTAGCCTGAAATTTTTGCAACACTCGCCGCAAATCAGGGGAGATGGCAGACACAATGACTCCTTCCTTGAGGATACTCGCCGGCTCAGATAAACCCGGAGAGTCGGGCACAAAACTCCTAGACAGAGCATCCGCCTTCACATTTTTAGAGCCCGGAAGGTACGAAATCACAAAATCGAAGCGAGCAAAAAATAACGACCAACGGGCCTGTCTAGGATTCAAGCGCTTGGCAGACTCGAGATAAGTCAAGTTCTTATGATCAGTCAATACCACCACGCGATGCTTAGCTCCTTCAAGCCAATGACGCCACTCCTCGAATGCCCACTTCATGGCCAGCAACTCTCGGTTGCCCACATCATAATTACGCTCAGCAGCAGAAAACTTCCTGGAAAAGAAAGCACATGGTTTCAACACTGAGCAACCAGAACCTCTCTGTGACAAAATCGCCCCTGCTCCAATCTCAGAAGCATCAACCTCGACCTGGAACGGAAGAGAAACATCTGGTTGACACAACACAGGGGCAGAACAAAAACGACGCTTCAACTCCTGAAAAGCTTCCACAGCAGCAGAAGACCAATTAACCAAATCAGCACCCTTCTTGGTCAAATCGGTCAATGGTTTGGCAATGCTAGAAAAATTACAGATGAAGCGACGATAAAAATTAGCAAAGCCCAGGAACTTTTGCAGACTTTTCAGAGATGTCGGCTGAGTCCAATCCTGGATGGCTTGGACCTTAACCGGATCCATCTCGATAGTAGAAGGGGAAAAGATGAACCCCAAAAATGAAACTTTCTGCACACCGAAGAGACACTGTGATCCCTTCACGAACAAAGAATTAGCACGCAGGACCTGGAAAACCATTCTGACCTGCTTCACATGAGAGTCCCAATCATCTGAGAAGATCAAAATGTCATCCAAGTAAACAATCAGGAATTTATCCAGATACTCACGGAAGATGTCATGCATAAAAGACTGAAAAACAGATGGAGCATTGGCAAGTCCGAACGGCATCACTAGATACTCAAAATGACCCTCGGGCGTATTAAATGCCGTTTTCCATTCATCTCCTTGCCTGATTCTCACCAGATTATACGCACCACGAAGATCTATCTTAGTCTAAGTTCACATTTGCGTTGTGCGCCGCAGCGTCGTCGCCGCAACGCACAACGCAAACAAAAACGCAGCAAAACGCATGCACATGCGGCCCCATGCGGCGCCAATGTTAAAGATAGGGCCGCACGACGCATGCGTTTTTTAAAAGGTCGGCGCCGCACAAAAAATCCAACATGTTGCGTTTGCCGCGCCCAGACAGGTGCGCCCTAACGCCGCATGCGGCGTAAAACGTAACACAACGCATGCACATGCGGCCCCATGCGGCGCCAATGTTAAAGATAGGGCCGCACGACGCATGCGTTTTGTTGCGGCGGCGACGCTGCGGCGCAAACCGCAAATGTGAACGTACCCTTAGTGAACCAACTAGCCCCCTTAATCCGAGCAAACAAGTCAGATAACAATGGCAAGGGATACTGAAACTTAACAGTGATCTTATTAAGAAGGCGGTAATCAATACACGGTCTCAGCGAACCATCCTTCTTGGCTACAAAAAAGAACCCTGCTCCCAGTGGTGATGGCGATGGGCGAATATGTCCCTTCTCCAGGGATTCCTTCACATAACTGCGCATAGCGGTGTGTTCAGGCACGGATAAATTAAATAAACGACCCTTAGGGAATTTACTACCAGGAATCAAATTGATAGCACAATCACAATCCCTATGCGGAGGTAGGGCATCGGACTTGGGCTCTTCAAATACATCCTGATAATCAGACAAGAACTCTGGGACCTCAGAAGGAGTGGATGACGAAATAGACAAAAATGGAACATCACCATGTACCCCCTGACAACCCCAGCTGGATACCGACATAGAGTTCCAATCCAATACTGGATTATGGGTTTGTAACCATGGCAACCCCAACACGACCACATCATGCAGATTATGTAGCACCAGAAAGCGAATAACTTCCTGATGTGCAGGAGCCATGCACATGGTCAGCTGGGCCCAGTACTGAGGTTTATTCTTGGCCAAAGGTGTAGCATCAATTCCTCTCAACGGAATAGGACACCGCAAAGGCTCCAAGAAAAACCCACAACGTTTAGCATAATCCAAATCCATCAGATTCAGGGCAGCGCCTGAATCCACAAACGCCATGACAGAATACGATGACAAAGAGCATATCAAGGTAATGGACAGAAGGAATTTGGACTGTACAGTACCAATGACGGCAGACCTATCGAACCGCTTAGTGCGCTTAGGACAATCAGAAATAGCATGAGTGGAATCACCACAGTAGAAACACAGCCCATTCAGACGTCTGTGTTCTTGCCGTTCAACTCTGGTCATAGTCCTATCGCACTGCATAGGCTCAGGTTTAATCTCAGACAATACCGCCAGATGGTGCACAGATTTACGCTCGCGCAAGCGACGACCGATCTGAATGGCCAAAGACATAGACTCATTCAAACCAGCAGTCATAGGAAAACCCACCATGACATCCTTAAGAGCCTCAGAGAGACCCTTTCTGAACAAAGCTGCCAGCGCAGATTCATTCCACAGAGTGAGTACTGACCACTTCCTAAATTTCTGACAATATACTTCTATATCATCCTGACCCTGGCACAAAGCCAGCAAATTTTTCTCAGCCTGATCCACTGAATTAGGCTCATCGTACAGCAATCCGAGCGCCAGGAAAAACGCATCGACACCACTCAATGCAGGGTCTCCTGGCGCAAGAGAAAATGCCCAGTCCTGAGGGTCGCCGCGCAAAAAAGAAATAATAATCAAAACCTGTTGAACTGAATTACCAGAAGAATGAGGTTTCAAGGCCAGAAATAGCTTACAATTATTTTTGAAGCTCAGAAACTTAGTTCTATCACCAAAAAACAAATCAGGAATAGGAATTCTTGGTTCTAGCATAGATTTCTGATCAATTGTATCTTGAATCTTTTGTACATTTATAACGAGATTATCCATTGAAGAGCACAGAGCCTGAATATCCATGTCCACAGCTGTGTCCTGAAGCACCCTAATGTCTAGGGGAAAAAAAGACTGAACACAGAGCTGAGAAAAAAAAATGATGTCAGAACTTCTTTTTTCCCTCTATTGAGAATCATTAGTTTGGCTCCTTGTACTGTTATGAAGGCAATCCAGTAACACAGTGTGCCAGCAATCAGAGCACATACAGTGATCTGACAATAACCCAAAAACAATAGAACGAGCTCTGAGACGTGGAATCTCTGTAGACCGCAATACCTGAACCTATCCTAAACACAACTAAAGGCAGCTGTGGATTGCGCCTGACACTACCTATGCAACTCGGCACAGCCTGAGGAACTGACTAGCCTGAAGATAGAAATACAAGCCTGACTTGCCTCAGAGAAATACCCCAAAGGAAAAGGCAGCCCCCCACATATAATGACTGTTAGCAAGATGAAAAGACAAAACGTAGGGATGAAATAGATTCAGCAAAGTGAGGCCCGATATTCTAGATAGAGCGAGGATAGCAAAGAGAACTTTGCAGTCTACAAAAAACCCTAAAGCAAAAAACCACGCAAAGGGGGCAAAAAGACCCACCGTGCCGAACTAACGGCACGGCGGTACACCCTTTGCGTCTCAGAGCTTCCAGCAAAAACGAATAGACAAGCTGGACAGAAAAAACAGCAACAAAAGCAAAGAAGCACTTATCTAAGCAGAGCAGCAGGCCACAGGAAAGATCCAGAAGCTCAGATCCAACACTGGAACATTGACAAGGAGCAAGGAAGACAGAATCAGGTGGAGTTAAATAACAAGGCAGCCAACGAGCTCACCAGAACACCTGAGGGAGGAAGCCCAGAAGCTGCAGTACCACTTGTGACCACAGGAGTGAATTCAGCCACAGAATTCACAACAATTTACCCTGGTTACCAGTGAACACATCGCTGGATCGGCGTCACACACGCCGATTCAGCGATGACAGCGGGTGATCAGCGACCAAAAAAAGGTCCTGATCATTCCCAGCGACCAACGATCTCACAGCAGGGGCCTGATCGTTGGTCCATGTCACACATAACAAGATCGTTAGCGGGATCGTTGCTACGTCACAAAAAGCAACGATATCGTTAACGAAAATCGTTATGTGTGAAGGTACCTTAAGTCCTATAAAATTTTATGAGTTTAAGATGCATCACCAGATACAAAAGTTTGTGGGGACCAAACCCAAAAACGAACCTATAGTTTTACCAACGAGTACTTGTCCTTGACACACTCGTGTGAGAACACTATAAAATGGATCCCGCACCAAGGGCTTCTAGATAGATAAGCATGAGTCATATACACCTGGGTGAACCTGGGGAGATTCATGCTGCCGGGTCATTTTGAACCCTGTAAAAAAAAAACAGCGACGGAATGTTTAAAGTCCTGAATGGATGGTCTTCATTCTAATTGTGTGACATATTTAAAGAGATTTAAAGACTGATGCCCTTTTAGTATGTTAAGAAAATTGAGAAAATGCCTTTGTGATGGTTGTTGCCCTACTGGTTACCACCCAGTATCCCCAAAAGCTTTCAATAAACTCTTGCAGATGCAATCTGCATACACTCCTCAATCCATTAATGAAATCTTATGTAGCCGTATAGTCCTACTAATTGACAAAGATCAGGCTTCCACTTGTCACCCCTTGGACATGACACATGAGTGCGTTATAGGGTGTTAGCCGGGTGTTATAGCATTTAGCATACGATATATCTGCTAATCCCTAAATTATCCTGGAATATGTATCTTCTCGCCGCCTCTGCAGCAATCTGACTCCTACACAGTCTATATTCAGTCTCCTCGTAGCTGCATTAACTGACATTGGGAATGAACCGATGTAGTTACAGTGAGAAAGTAAGGCTACTCGTCTTTTCGCCTGCAGCTGACATTTTTTTTTTTTGATGATGGGATTGGGAGCATAATGAACTAGCTGCGGCAATGCTTCCCCTGCATGAGTGTATTTACAAACCTAGGACAATTTGTAGACTTGACGCCAAATTTTCTCAACAGCCTTCTTAATCGAATTTAAAGAGGACTTCTCACTTTACATAAATATATAATTTTTTTAACCTGATGAAAATGCTGCTGTTCTCCTGAATCCGTTGTTGTCTTCCTTTTGTTTCTGCGCCTTTCTGTTCCTGAGATTTGGCCTCTTCTTCCCTTTATATAAATCTAGTGTTGCTATCCAATGGGACGTGGTCCTCTACTCTTATCTGTGGGCGTCGTCCTGAAAACCTCTCCTGGTTGGCTAAAAAGACCACATTTATATACAAGGAAGACTGGGCCATATCTCAGGAATGGAGAGGCGCAGGAAAAAAAGAAAAACAATGCTGGATTCAGAAGAACAGCAGCATTTAAACCAGGTAAAAATTACATATTCATGGCTGATGAAAGGTATTTTTTAAAGCCGAGGTAAGGAAAGAATCCTGGAGCCATTGGTCAGACAAACATGATGGTGCCTGGACTGTGATTTTACTGTCTACACTGTCTCGAGATTTTGCGGTGAGAGGGTACCATTTGGAAAAATGTATGCGCTTAATGGGATTGTCTGGGATGAAAACAAAGTTTTCAATTGTAGAAATAACCAGTCCGCTTTACTCATCCTCAGTAGGATGAACCCTCCTAATCCGTCTTCATAGACCTGCAGGTCATAGGAAGCTGAATAAAATGAGACCTTGATATCTGCAATCCGATGTCTTACTGCAGAGAAATCCACATTTTTCCTAATATGTAAATGAGCTGTTAAGATCTATAGGCCGGACATAGATCTTCCCGACAATCTGCCTCCAAAGCTTACTATAAATGAAAGGAGACGTAACCAGTCTGAGACATGTAATGACTGACTGTCTTCTCTCCTGATCTACATGTCTCACATGTAACGCCCCCTTTCATGCAAATTAAGCTCTGGAGGCAGATTCTCAGGGAGATCTATGTCCAGCCCATAGATCTTAATAGCTCATTATCATATCAAGAAACAGGTGGATTACTCTGGAATCTTACATCTGATCACAGATATGAAGGTATTATTTCATTCCACTTTCTATGACTTGCCTGTCCATATAGACAGCTTAGGAGGACTGATCTCACTGACAAATTCCCTTTAAGTAATGATGAAAATTTTTTTTGTAAAATAGTAATTTAGTTGTGTCACCAATTTCTAAGACTCGTAACTTTTTGGGGGTTTTCTGTAGATGGAGCTGTGTGAAAGCTGTG